>NW_023650761.1:0-5873 GCF_015228065.2 Penaeus monodon | reverse complement strand
TGTGTGTGTGTTTTTTGTGGTGTTTTTGTGTGTGTGGTGTGTGTGTGTTTTGTTTTTTTGTGTGGGGGTTGTGTGTGTGTGTGTTTGTGGTGTGTGTGTGGTGGTGTTGTTGTGTGTTGGTGCGTGTGTGTGTAAAGCAAATAGATAGCAGATAGATAAAAAAAACAAAAAGAGGGGAAAAAGGATGGAAGAAGACAACAACAGACAGCTTTACAAACACACCACACACACCCACACATATTATATATATATAATTTTTATTGTGTGTGGGTGTGTGTGTGTGTTTTTAAGGGGACTGTTTTCTGTCTTCTATCTACCCATCTTTTTCTCTCTCTTTTTGTTTATCTACTATTCGCTATCTATTGTTTTTCCCAACACCCCCACAACACACACACAACACAACACACACAAAACACACCACGCACACACACACAACACACACAAAAAACCCCCCAAAACACACACACACACCACAACCACACACAAACCCCAACACCACAAACCCCAAAAAAACACCCCAAAAAACACCACCACATTATATATATAATAAAAATTTATATTATATTATATATAAAATTTAAAAAAAAAATTATATAATTGGTTGGTTGTGTTTTGTGTTTGTGTGTTGTGGGGTGTTGTGTGTTTTTTGTGTGTGTGGTTTGTGTGTGTGTGTGGTGTGTTTTTATGTGTGTGGGTGGTGTGTGGGGTGTTTTTTCATATATTGTGTTGAGTTTTATATATGTTGTGTGTTGTGGGGGTTATGTATATATAATATATATATATTATATATAAATATTTTATATATAATATTTTAATTATATTATATATTATATGCACCACACCACACACCCCACAAAACACACACACACACACACAACCAACACACACACACAACACCAACAAACCACACACACAAACACACACACACACACAACCAAAACCACAACACACACACACACAATAATTTTTAAATTTTATATATATTTTAAAATATATAATATATATATATTTTAATATAAAATATAATATATTATATATTAATAATATATTATTTATTATTTATATTGGGGGGGGGATGCTTCTTTAATTTTTAAATTCCCCCTTTTCCCCCTTCTTAATTTTTTCATCTTTTCTGTAAAAATCCCCCCAACCTAGGTTTTTCTTATCTTATTTTTTCTTTTTCCCCCATTTAATCCTTTTTATCCCCTTTTCCTTTTTAATCTTTTTTTTCCCTTTTCCCCCCCCCTTCTCTTTTCTTGTCCTTTACCCCCCCCTGTTTTTTGTTTCCTTCCCCCTTATTTTTTTCCCTGTCCCCCTCCTTTTTCGAAATTTAAAACCCATTTTTTATTCCCTTTAATTTCCCTTCTTTTTTAAAATTTATTAATTCTTTTTTCCCTTCTTTTCCCCTTTCCCCCCCCTCTTCCCCTTTGTAAAATTTTTTTTTTATTTTGTTTTTTTTGTTAATTTCCCCCTTTTAAAGTCCCTAATAAAAATTTTCCTCCCCTGCCCCCCCACCCCAAAACTTTTTCCCCCCCCAAAATCCTTCCTTTCCTTTCCCCCCTTATCCCTAAAATTTTTTGGCCCCTTACCCCCCTTCCCTTTCTTTTCCCCTTTTCCCCCCTCCATAAATCCGTAGTGATTCTCTTTTTTTTTTTTTCCTCCTCCTTCCCTCCCCCTTTTTATTCCCTTTACCCTTTCGCCCCCTTTCTTTTTCCCTTTTCTCTGCCATGCCACCTCATCCCTTTCCCCTTGTTCCCCCCCTCTTCCCCGTCCCCCCGCCTTATTCTTCGTTTGTCAAAAAATTTCCTTTTTTAGTCCCTCCTTCCCCCCCCCCCCCCTTTTTCCCCATTTTTCCCCTTCTTTTTTCCCCCCTTCCACCCCAGTCCCTTCCTCCCCCCTTATTTCCCCCCTTTTTTCCCTTCGCCCCTCTTCCCCCTCCCCCTTTGTCCCCCCCCCTTTTTTCAGCCTTCCCCCCCCTTCCTTACCCCCTTCCCTCCTTTAGCCCCCTCACCCTCCTTTCCCCCCCTTCCCCCCTTTCCCTCCTCCACCCCTCCCCCCCCCCCCCCGAACGCGCCGCCACGCCCGGCCCCTTTTTGGCTCCGCCCCAGAAGCTGTGTCGGGGAATGACCGGGGGGGTTTCTCAGATAAATAGTGTCCCTATCGAGGTGTTAGGCTTATAAAGTTCTTTGGATTACGGAAAATGAATACCCGGCGTCCCAATAGTTTTTTCCGACACTAAATTTGGTTTTCTTGAATACGCAGATCCGTGAAGGGGGAGAGACCCAAAAGCGGGAGAAAGGGAGATCTACGAGCGGCGGGGAGGATAAAGAGAGCCTAAAAATGTCTATGTAATCGGTCACATTTCGTCCGAAATGGGGGTTTTTTTTCCGAGATAATTTTTCGCCCCCGGAAAAAAAATCAAAAAATTTTAGATCGTAAGGGTTTTCGGAAAATATTTTAAAATGATCTTTCGTTTGATTTTTATTGAAGCCAACACAGCTCTCGCCTGTGCGCTTTCCCTCCCCCAAACGAGGGGCTTGATGAAACCATCCTTTTGGAGATTGATCAGCAGTCCCCAAAAATTTTGGTTCAGAAATCATTCACCCCCAACCTGAAACCCCGTATAAGGTATCTCTTATTCCCTGCCCCGAGTTGTATAGCTGGGGGAGTTTTGTTGTTCGGGGGGGTTAAAAATTTTGAAAATTCTTTTGCTCATCTTTTTCTTTCATCCTTCTTTTCATTCTTTCACACACACACAACACACCCCACACACACACAACAACACACAACTTAATTTAATTATAATTTTATAATAATATTATATATATATTCTATTAATTTTATATAAAATACATATTTATATATATTATATTATATAAAAAATATAAACATATATAATTTATATATAATATAATATATATAATATATTATAAATATAATATTAATGTTGTTGGTGTGTGGTGTGTGTTTTGGGGTGTGTGTGTTGTGTGTTGTGTGTATTTTGTGTGTGTGGGTTGTGTGGGTTTTTGTGGTGTGTTTTTGGGGTTGCGTGTGTGTGTGTATTTGGGGTGTGTGGGGGTGTGTGTGGTGTTGTGTGTTGGTGTGTGTGTGTGTGTGGTGTGTTGTGTGTGGTGGTTTTGTGTGTGTGTGTGTGTGTGTGGTGGGGTGGGTGTGAGTGTCATGTGATATATATATATATATTATAAATATATATATATATAATATTTAATATATATATATTATGATAATATATATAATAAAAAATATATAATATATATTAATATTATAAATTTTATAATTTTATATAGGGGAAGGGGGACCCATGGTTTGAGCATGGACTCATGATTGGCACGGACGGCAATCGAGTTCGAGGGGGTTTGAGTCACCGACCGCCGCGGTTCCCTTGGTAGGAACTTAAACCCGATTGCCCTACCTAGCCACTGGTGGCCAAACCACCCAATCAAGTGCTGGTCCCAAGCCGGATAAAATAGAGAGAATGATTACCTAAAAGGTACACCGCACTCTCCGTGGAAAGGAACTGGGGACCCTACCACGTACTCACTCCAAGAGCATCACAACATGAAAACTACATTAAGTATCATGCTGTGACCACGGCGGCTCAAACATGAACGTACGTAAAAAAAAAAAAAAAAAAAAAAAAAATATATATATATATATATATTATATAATATATATATATATTATATATTATATAATATATATTTATTATATATATATTTTATATTATTATATATTTTATATATATATATATTTATATATATAATAATTATATATATATATATGTGTGTGTGTGTGTGTGTGTGTGTGTGTGTGTGTGTGTGTGTGTGTATGTGTGTATGTATGTGTGTGTGTGTGTGTGTGAATATCTGTGTGTGTGTGTGTGTTGTTTGTGTGTGTGTGTGTGTGTGTGTGTGTGTGTGTGTGTGTGTGTGTGTGTGTGTGTGTGTGGTGTGTGTGTGTGTGTGTGTGTGTGTTAGCGTGTGTATGTGTGTTTATATAAATATAAATAAATGAAGAAATAAACAAATAAATAAATAGTAAATATGTATGTACGTATGTTTATGTACATGTTTATATATATATATATATATATATATATATATATATATATATATATATATATATATATATATATATATATATACACATATATATATATATCTATATCTTTTATATATATATATATATATATATATATATATATATATAATAATATACATATATATCAAGAAAGGTATCTCCTCTACCTAATTGTGTATTTCTTGCTATCCGGCGTCTTTGTCTCGCGTACAACATTTGAAAGCCATTAGGAAATTTCAGTAAACTTCATTACCAAACTTCGCACTGGATTCCGACCGGCGAAGTTATCAACATATTCCTGTTTTTCTGCGCGTCACTTTAGTTTCTGCGGGGGGGAGGCTGCGAAGATTTTTTTACGTCTGTCAGTGTTACCAAAAGTTAGGGTTTTATGCTGTTTTGTTATACATGTCGGGATATAGAGTGAAATTTTTTTTTAAAATTTTTTCAAAAATGATTAATGTTGAGTTAATATGGGGATATAAGATTCTACATTTTTATACTAGAGTAAAAAATTTACATGGGGGACGATTTCAATTCTGTCGTGTTATTTAATAATCTCAGTCTCCTACCCACATACAAAGAGGGAAAACACAAAAAAATTATATTTTCAAGACTTTTTTTTTCGCGAATAGAAAACAGCCGTCACATCCCACATGGAAACCGAGGAACACAAACCAGGGTCTCACGACGCAGGAATCTTCATATTCTTTGGGGAAATCTCTTTAAAGCGCCGGGGTCAAAAACGGGCGAAAGGGCCGGTGCCTGACTTTGGGTGTGATGGTCATTTTTTGGGGGTTTTTCCAAAAAAAGTCCCCCCGAGCAGTGAGTTTAAGGGGGGAGGAGGGTTGGCCAAGGGAAGGTTAGATTTGAGATGAGGGTTGGAAAAAACCCCCTCGCCGGATCTTCGGGCAAAATCCCCCCCGAGAGTCGAAATGTTTTTCCTTTTTTTTTTTTTTTCTTCTTTGTTTCTCTTTTTTGTCTCTTCTGGGCTGTTTTTGTCTCTACCTGTTTTTTGTTTGATTTTGTTTTTGCCCTCTCCCCAAACCCCCCCCCCCCCCCCCCCCCCTCTCTTCTCTCTACTCTTCCCCTTCTCCACTCTTTTTATCTTTTAAAAATTATTTTTTTTCGTTGGGTTTATTTTTTATTTTATATTAAATAACCATTTTATCTCTCACATCACATCATCAAAAAACCCCCACATAATTCAAACAAAAACACACACACACCACCCAATTATTGCTATTATTATTGGTTGTTTTTAAATGTTTTTTGTTATTGTTTTGTTGTTTTGTTATTTTTATTGTTATCATTATTTTAAATTTTTATTATTATTTTTAGGGAACAAAATTTTTTTCATTTTTTATTAAATTTCAAATCAATTTTTAATTATCATTATCATCAACAACACATCATCAAAAAAAGTGGGTAGGGGTAGCTTTTTGGCACAAAAAACAAAATTAAAAAAAAATTTTTCTTTTTTAAAAAATTTTTTAATTTTAACATTTAAAAAAAAATTTAAATAAAAAAAAAATTATTTTTTTAAAGGGAAAAATTTAAATATTAATTTTTATTTTTATTTTTATTATTTTTATTTAACAAAAGCCAAAAACAGTTTTTGAGTTAAATTATTATTAATTATTTTTATTAATTATTATTATTAATCATCTTTTCCATCATCATTCATTCATCACATCACCCAAAATTTTCAAATCATCATATCATCATCAGGCAGCAGCGCAGCGAGCAGCAGCAGGCTTTTATTATAAAAAACA
>NW_023650760.1:0-5873 GCF_015228065.2 Penaeus monodon | reverse complement strand
GGGGCCTTAAAAAATCCATATTCTTTGTATCTATTATATCATCTATCTCTATTAAGGTTTTAAACCAGGGCATGAACTGCTTGTGGAAACTACCGGGTAAATTCGTGGAAAAAAATGGCAGGCTGGGGTAGGTCGAAAGTAGACCAAAACCACGTGTCGTCGGGATAATGTCGGCCTGGGTATCGGCCCTTAGATGGGCCAAGAAACCCACATTTATTTTGTAAACTCATCATTATCATTATAACTATTATTATCACATTATCATTATCTTTATTATACATCATTATCATTTTTAGTATTTCGTTCCCTTATTAGTAATTTTTATATTTTAGTATTTTGTCATTATCATCATTAGTATCATTTTTATTAATTTTTTTCCCGTTTAAATTAATTTTTTAATAAAAATGTAAAAATCAACACACAATAATCACACATACTGTTGCATAAAAATTTTTGATTTTTTTTTCCCCCCCCAAAAAAAAAATGTTTTTGCAATTAGGTACCCATCAGATGGAATAGGCAATTTGCTGAACCCGTGATCTGCAAGTCGGCTTTAAAGTGTGAAAAAATGTCGAAGTTTTCTTTTTAACCTCGTGTGTTTTTATTCTTTTACTGATGTTTTTTCCTTTTGTTTTTAATTAAATTTAAACCCCATTATTGTTAATGGATTATTTTTATAACAATTTTATTATTTTATTAAAAAATCGGTTTTATCTTTCTTCCTTTAATTTTTATCACTATCATTATAATCATACTTAATATTACCATTATATTTTTTATAATTAGCATTTCTAACACCACAAAATTTCTTACCATTACAATACCATATCTTATCAGAATTATCAACTAATCAGTTGGTTTTAAAACTAAAATTTTTATTATATACAAATATAGCCCCGTGCTAATCATTATCATTAATTTTTCATTTTAGACCATTACATAAAATGAAAAAAAAAAAACCTAAAAAATGGGGTAAAGAAAAGGAAAAAAGAAAAGCGTGAGCAGCGAAAAAAGAGACGGAAAAAAAACAGTCTGACCATTTTTCATATTTTTCAAAAGATATCTTATAATATAAAAATTATATTATTATATATATATATAATAAAAATTTATATTATTATATATATATATTATATATATAATTATATATATATATATATAATATAATATATATAATATATATATATTTTAAAATATATATATGATTTTATATGTACTACTAATATGTATTGTTAATTTTTATAATTAAAAATTTTATATTAAAAAATATTAATGTTTTGGGAATTTTAAATATTGAAAAATTATATTTGTATATAAAATATATATACATAAAACAAACAAAAAAAACACACCACACACACACACACACACACCACACAAAAACCCCCACACACACACACACACACACACACACCCACACACACACAATATTAATATATATATTTTTTTTTTTTTATATATTATTTTTATTATATTATTATATATATATATATATATTTTTTTTTTTTTTTTTTTTTTTTTTTTATTAATTTTTAAATTTTTAAAAAACAAACTAAAATTAATTATTAAATTTAAAATTTTATTATTTTTAAAATTTTAATATATATATAAAATTAATATATAATAAAATTTAAAGATTTTTTATATATTAAAATATATATATTTTAAATATATATATATATATTATATTTAATATATATATATATATATAATATAAAATAAAATAATGTTGTTTTTTAAATAAATTAAATATATAAATATAATATTTTTTTTTTTTTTTTTTTTGTTTTTTTTTTTTTTTTTTTTTATTTTGTTTTTTTTTTTTTTTTTTTTTTTTTGTTTTTTTTTTTTTTTTTTTTTAAAATATTATATATAATATATAATATATATATATAATATATAATATATTATATATTATATATTTATATATATATTAATATATTAATAAACATTAATATAACATTGTATAAAATATATATATTATATATATTGTAATTTTTTTATAAAAAATTAATAAAATATTATATAATATTATATATATATAAATAAATATATAATTTAAAATTATTATATATAAATATATTATTATTTTTTATAATACAACAAACTTAATATAAATTGTATTATTATATTTTATATTAATATATATATATAATTATATATATAATATATATATTTATATATATAATAAAATATATAAAATTATAATATATATATATTTAAAATCCCTTTTTCCTTCTCACAATTTTATATATATATATATTATAATATATCTAATATATAAAATAAATATATATAAATATATATAATTATTATATAATATATATATATATATAAATATATAAATATTACTCCTAGTAAAATATATATAAATTTTAATATAATTTATATATTTGTTAAATTAATAAACCAAAAAATATATAATTAATTATATAAAATTATATATTTAAATATATAATATATATATATAATAATATTATATATGTATAAAACAAAAAAACACAAATTATATTTTAAAAAATATATAAATTTTAAAATATATATATAAATATTAAAATAAAAATAATAATATAAATATAAAGTATATAACACACACACCACAATTAATATATAATAATATTTATATATAATATATATATATTATATATATAATATTTTAAAATTTATATATATAAAAATATTTTTATTATTAGAACCACACACAAATAATATATATATATTATATAAAATTTTATTATATAATATAAAATATAATATATATATTTTATTAGGGGGTTATACATTATTTACATTTATTTTTTTATTTTCTATAAATCTTTTATTTCTTTAATTTTTCTCTTTTTCTATCATCATCTATTACATCTACATCTTCTATCTATTTCTATTATCTATCTTTTATCTATCTATCTACTATCTATCTTCACTTCTATTTATCTATCTATTAATATAATGTTTTTTTTAAATAATACCCGTATGTGTGGGTGGGGGGGGGGGGGAAGTAAAATTTATTAGAATAAAACTGAATTATATCCATATAAATTACATTGTGGAAATATGTAAAGTAAATAAATTCTTACTTTACGCGTTTAAAAGGGTTCATGGTATTTCTTATGTGAAAAAGGTCAAAGACCCTTCACGGAAAATTGCCAAATTACCCAAAAAAATTTTTTTTTAAACCCATACGATGTGTCTGTTGCCCCCTTGTTGCCACCGGGGGTTGTCAAAACTGCTGATTTTTTCCTTGACGCCGCTTTATATTTTTTGATTTTTTTCTCCCTTTTTTATGAGGAAAATATTTGCCTAATAAAATAATATTTTTGTATATTTAGTGTTTTTAGGGGACCCTCAAGGGAAAGTGGTCCTACTGACCTAGGACCACTTGCCTTTCGGCTCCGGGGTATCGCCGGAATAAATTAGAAATATGGTCTCGGGGGGAGTATAAAAAATAAAAAAAAAAAAAAAAAAAACATATATAATATATATATATATATATAATATATATATATATATATTATATAATATATATATATGTATTTTTATGATGTAGTATGTATGTATGATGTTTTTGTATGTATAAAATCTATAGTATTTTAATTTTTTTAACATAGAAAATATGTGGTTAAAAATTAATATTATTTATTTCAGAAATTTAGGGGTCTATTTTTTACATCGGGAAACCCTTTTCCATAAAAAACAGTATTTTTAGAATGAGGCAAAACCCCCCTTTTTTACGAAGGTGTGATTCAGGTGAAGCGGCTTTTTCCCCCTTCTTTCAACGCAATTTTTTATTATAGCTTCATATTTCTTGAAACATGAAAACGCTTTTTTCCTGGCAGCTAAATAAATAAAAAATTTGCAAAGTCACTGTAAACGCTTTTGTGGGCCCTGGCTACATCATGTAATATGGCTAACTGAACTAATGGAGTGTCTAGTTCTTTTTCTTTTCGTCACAAAACACTGGTTAAATAATCAGAAAAACATATTAACTTTTTTTTTTAACATTTTCTGAACGTTACAATGAATATATAGATGCTTTTGTGTGTAAAGTGTGTGTGTTGGGTGCGCCGTGCGCGTGTGCAGCGTCTATGGAATACGAAGTCAAAACTTGGCGATGACTAAAAAACATTATCTATAATTCGTTCGGTAGTCTGAATGCCCTTTATCTTTGTTAAAATCTGATCATAGTTTTCGCTATATTATCCTTTAAGTCGTGGCGTTTCTCTGAGGAGTCATATCCACATTCGAACGGGCCGATGAGAAAATATACCTCTGCTTGTCTCAACTCAAGCAACTACTAGGTGGGTGGTTCCAAAAGGGTAAATATCAAGGCTTAGAACTTACTCCCAATACAGGTAATCAAGATTTTAACTTATCACATCCAGAGTAAGGAGGTTCAAGATTGCTTGCATGATGTCAACACGTAAAAAGATAATTCTATGTTTGGGTGCCAGCGCATGTTGGTATCAGTAGGAATGAGCAACTGAATGGAAGGCCAAGGCAGCTGCCCCGCTCAGCCTGTGACGCTCGTTTCCTCCCCCACACATCGACCTGAAACCCACATCAGGAGTTGTCTTTGCGATAAATGGAAGGAACAATGGAGGCATACCTCTAGAAACAACTGCGAGAGATTAGAATGACCTTGGCAGTTGGGTGACCAGTCCATCCCAACGAAAAGGGGAAGTTGTTTTAAAAAGACTAAGAATCGGGCACAAAAGGACTGACTCATGGGCATGATGGCTAAAATGAAGACTTTGGGGGGGGAAAGCCAAGAGCCATTAACGATCGCACATTTTAGTGAAAAGATGTGCAACATTCTCAGACCAAATACGTATGTACTTGTCTCCCCCATATACACTGAAAAAATGTATTGGGGGAGGATTGTGGCATAGAGGGTCTTATTAGTTTCCTTAGGGACTAATAAATTTTTAAATAAATTTTATTATGCATAATATTTATGCAATATTTTATACACCCAGAGCATAATATTTATTTTAAAGTTTCAAATATTTTAATATTTTTATCTAACAAGGTATTCGCTGTCAGTGACCTTAGCTGTTGACGCGGCAGATAATTTGAAATAATCAATCAGTCCCAATACATGTGTATGATATTAATATCTTGGGAAAAAAATTTTTTGATGAAATGGGGAGGTCAACTCACATTCTACTTTTATTTGTCATAATCACTATTTTCTTCTGTTTGTAATGCACATTTGTGCACATTGTATGCGTAAGTGTAGATTAAAATAGCAAACGTGTTTTATTCTAAACCAAATTTACTATCTTATCTTACTTTATTTTTTAATTCATAAAATTCCCCGTTTTCTTTTCGTCAGAACCAAACATTTATTCATAAACAGGAAATAAGCTGTGTTACCCTTTTAGAACATTAACTGGAGGCAAAAAAAGTAGTAGGGCTACAGTGAATACATGGATGACTATGTATATGTGTGTGTGCGTGTGTTCCCCCCCAGGAACTGGGAGTTAAACATTTTATTTAGAATCATTGGTTTTATAGTTCATACACATTTTGTACCTTCTTCTCGTGCAAAATATAGAAAGTAGTTGGCAAAGAAATCTATATAGCAAATATATATTTTATATATATATATTATATATTATTATATATATATATATATATATTTTTTTTTTTTTTTTTTTTTTTTTTTTTTTTTTCGGGGGCATCGACTAATTGGAAGGATGCATATTAATTTCGAAAATATTTTTTTCTGTCGGTTTATTTGTAAAAAGTAAAAACAGTAATATTTGGTAGAAAGAAAGACCAATACTGGAGGGGTCATAGTTATAATAACAAGCTATAGTTATTCAAATGCTTACTAATCCCGGAAGAGGTGGGGGTTTTGACCGTCTTTA
>NW_023650759.1:0-5874 GCF_015228065.2 Penaeus monodon | reverse complement strand
GTCGACATTCTCGGCTAACAGGGTTGGGAAAGTTACGTTAGGTGTCTCTGGCAGTGTGCTTGGCACGGCCTCCTCGACTGGTGACTCCAGGGCTATCCCTCGGCTAACCTATGCTGTTGAAGCAGGTTGAAGCTCGAGTCAACAGAAGGTTCCCCTTCGTCGGCAGCAGGATTTATGGAGAGGCGCAGCCCTGGCGGCCACGTTTTCGATTGGATTAACGCCACTAGCCATGACACTTCTTTCCTCGGCTGGCATAAATCCCTATGACAAAGGATTTATGGTCCTGGCAGGAATACTAGCAGCAAGTGTCACGTGCCGGAAACCGAAACCAGTGGGATGGTGGGGGGAGGATAAAGGATGATGGGTTCATGCTATGGCGAAGGATAATGAGGAAGCGAGGGTGAGGTTATGGGCTAACCTCACCAGGGCTATCCCTCAGCTAACCTATGCTGTTGTTGAAGCAGGTTGAAGTTCGGAGATGGTTGCTAATCAGGCTGGCCATTCCTGCCTGTGTCAACAGAAGGTTCCCTTCATCAGCAGCAGGACTTACGGAGATGCACGGCCCTGGCAACCACGTCTTGATTGGATTAACATCACTGGCCATGACACTTCTTTCCTTGGCTCTCATAAATCCATATGACAAAGGATTTATGGTCCTGGCAGGAACACTAGCAGCGTCACGTGCCGGAAACCGAAACCAGTGGTTTTATATAGGCAGTGGAAAGGATAATGGGACCCTGTGGGCTGAATAACTAACTGCCATGAAATCAGGGTGGATGAATGAGAGGGTGAGAACTCGTGAGTGATGGTGGATTTTATGAGGATACAGGACCCTATTTGCAATCTGTCCCGATTGCCTGGATGTGTATCCATAGTGCCCATTCTATAGCCATTCGTGATGGATATAGAATTCAGTAGGACCATGTCTGGCGTTCTTGTTTCTAGAAAGTCTAAAAAATATTATGGATTGCAAAAAATTACCTTACATTTGCCTGAAAGATCGTTAGCATGCCTTTCAAGGTAGACCCATTTTACCTGGCAAAATTTTCGAAAAAATCATAACACTCAATTAAGGTGGTATCTCGAAGACCATAACCTTCTCTCACACAAACAATTCGGCTTTGGCTCGCATCGCTCGATGCAAGGCGTACTGAACATCATCACAAATTACATAAACAACAACAAAGACCGACTGTTCTTGTCACAACATATGATGAACGAGCCTTTGACACGGTCTGGCATGCTGGCCTCAAGTACAGGCTGTGCACTGAATTTAACTTCCCACCTTTGATCAATAGTTACTCTGCAGTTTCTTGATGACCACAGATTAAAATTAAGATTCTTAAACAAAGTTTCAAGCACCATTTCAATGCACGCTGGAGTACCTCAGGGCAGCATACTAAGGCTAACACTCTTTACATTATACACAAACGACCTTCCAGACCCCACATGCAGACTCACTCACTATCCTCTATGCTGACAACTGCACGCACTTAGCTCCATACAATGCACTGTCAGGTCTTGTTCAGCGCATTAATGTCGAACTCGACACCGTCTCAGGTTGGGAGCATAAATGGCGAATCAAGACTAACACGACAAAAAATTCCTTCGTACGACAACATTTGCAAGGCGTTACTGATGCCGATAGAGATCCGTGATCGAGCCTCGATCGACGGTTCCTCGAGGTCAGGGAGAGAGTCCTGCGAGCAGGACACAGGGCGGAAGTCCTGGGAATCGGCGGACCAATTCCCAATACTTCCGCGCTGTCCAAGCGCCCCCTAGAAGGGAGCATGGCAACTGCTCCCTCCAAGGGGAAGGGAGCTCTTCCTCGGCTTTGGGAACGTCGATCTCGGAGCTGCTACTCTCGTCGTCAAGGATGGTGTCATCTATAAGATGACGGCGAGGCTGCATGGACTGTTGGATCCTTATTGTGTGTTTGGTGGTGAGATCTGTTTGCATTTGTGTTCAGAGTTTTTTGTAGTGTTAAGTGCTTGTGTAGTATCTTTTGGATTTCGATGTAATGCTGGTTGTCTTTGGTTGGAGCAATGAGGCTCTGGGTTAGTGTTTGTCACCTTAGTTGCTGTTGTTTGTGTGTTGTGGCATATTCAGGGATATATATATTGTCGTCTTCGAAGATCTCCTCTAGGACAACAATGCTGGGTAATCCGTTTCTCGTAACATGATTGGAACAATGTTTGCTAATTTCTTTGCATTGTATTTAGCACCAATGAGACTACTTGTAAGATGGCTTGTATTTTTGTTGTGTTAGGTGTGAATGTGTTGTTGAATTGGGGAGGTAGAGTTGTACTGGAGGTAGATGCAGGTCGACCCGTTCTTGGCAGGTAGTGTGGCGGCTGTTGTGGTGTATGAGGGAGCAGTTTTTTTGTTTTCCCTAAGCTGATTTTCGTTTTGCTTTCAATATTTCTTTTATTTTAGGGCAGGATCTGCTAACTGCAATGTGCGACTCCTTGCAGTTGCAGCATTTGATGCTCTCCTTGCATTTGGCCCCAGCAACGAGAGCATCTGTGTGTGTGTGTGCAAGTGTTTGTTATGTTTGAACTAGCAGTTTAAGCATTGCTCGATCTGAATAAAACACTCTGGTTTCTATATTGTAGGTTGGGGACCGATGTATTAAACATCATGATCCCACTGAAAGAAGTTTCTGGGTTTCCTCTAAGGTAGAGACACGAATCGTAAACGATTCATGACTCAGGAGGCTTATAAACATCAAAGACAGTGACACCGTTCTTGGCAGATGCTTCTTGGTTGATGGACTCACACATTCGTGGGAGGATTGATATGTCGATCTTTTTAGCCACGACCGTGCATTTTGCCTCGTTTTCGGAGAGGCGTCAAAAACGAGGGGCTCCTACCTTCCTATTCGTTTTCTATCAGAAATTCTCTAGAGTGGCAGAAATAAGATGGTCTGCCATACCAGTCCCTAGCAAAGAAAATTTCATCCTTTGACTGTTTTCATCTCTTCTCACAGGGACTCTTTGCCTTATGTCTCTCTCCTCCGTGGTGTTTTCATCCCGGCCCTCGAATCTCTCCTCCATCCTAACCCATCCATTCCCAGGCCTTACTGTGAGGCCCTTCAAATCCTGCGCAGGGAGGATGTCACCATTTTGCTTCTGACAAGGGCAACTCGGTGGTGTTCCTCGACTGTGCCTCTTACCTACAGAAGACCCAGGACTTGTTGGATGATGCCTCCACCTATTCTCCCCTGACCAGCGACCCCCGTGAACGCATTGCTGCTACTTTTTACCGTCGCCTGAAAGAGCTTCCTAAAACCCATAAGCCGGCCATGCCTCTGTACCTCTTGGTACCTTTACTCCTGCTCACCTTCGCCACTCTTAGGACTTCATCTCCCACGTCCGTGGAGTATCACCGGCGATCATGATGAGCTTCGATGTTGACATCCCTGTTCATCAAGGTCTTGCTTGATGACGTCCTCGCTTTACTTCAGAGGAGGCTCCCTGCAGAGGATCCTCGTCTCCCCTTTGCCCACCGATGTCTTCCTCCAGCTGATGTCTGTATGTGGAGTCTAATTCATTTTCCTTTGAGGGTCGCTTCTACTCTCAGACGTTCGGTTTTGCCATGGGCTCTCCCCTCCTCCAGTCCTGGCAAACCTGTCCATGGAATTCTTCGAGTCTGAGCCTCTCCCTTCCATCTCCCTTCGTCCGTCGGTCTGGCTGAGGTATGTCGACGACGTCTTTGCTCTCTGGCCTCATGACCCTGCCCTGTTCTCGGATTTCCTGATGCAGCTGAACTCTCTCTCTCCTTCCATCCGTTTCAAGGTGGAATGGGAGGTTGACAACAAGCTCCCTTTCTTGGACACCCTAGTTCATCGCTCTGCTGACCACTTTCCTTCTCCATATACAGGAAGCATAGTGTACATAGTGGTATGTACATACACTTCTTCTCACAACATCCTCTCCATGTTAAGAGAGGTGTTGCCACCCTCGCTGTTCCTCCGCATCTGTGACCCCTAATACCTGGATGGAGAGATCGACTTCCTGCACTCACTCGTTCTCCAAACTGGGCTAACCTGGTCTTGTTCTCGGACGTTGCGTTATCCAGGGCACGGCGTATTCTTCTACCATGACTCTCCTCCTAAAGAGACTCTTCACCTGCCCGTCCTTTAGCCTACCCTACACTGACTAGATCTACTCTCTCCGTCGCCCTCTTCACTCATCTTTCGCTAGGTGAACACTCTCCGTCGCAACCTGGTCCATACCAGCCCTCCCTCCTACTTTGAAGATGGGCAACCTATGCTATTCCTTGTGCCTCCTGTGATAAGCAATACTTTAGCGAAACAGGCGCCAGTCTCACCAACGTCTGTCTCAACATAAGTACGCTGTATCCAGGGGACACAACAACAACGCCCTCTTTTGCCATCAATGGGACACGGGACATCAGGAGGATTGGTCAGCTGCAGGAATTGTCTTTCCTTCCGCTGATGTCCACGCCCGCAGACTGGTGGAATCCTCCTTAATAAAGCTCCTGCTTAATGTAAAATTGAACAGCAACTTTTCTCCTGCTGATAGTCTCCTCGCTTCGCACATCCTCCGCCTTCTCCCGTATGCCAGCCCCCCGGCGCATAGTCCGCCCGATCCTCCAACCTGATGGACCTCCCTTTGCTTCCGTTCTTTTATATCCCCTCCTCTCTCCCTTCCTCTTCAGACCTGAGGATGAAATCCAGATGGATTTCGAAACTGTAGTCTCATTTTCAATAAATCTAGTTTTTGTATTGTGGTTTTTCTTCCATATTATTAATATATATATATATATAGTATTAATATATTATATATATATATATAATATATATTATATATATATATTATATATGTATATATAATATATATATAATTATATATATACTACTCATATGTAACATATAATACATATATATATAATAATATATTATATATAATGTAACCTATATATTGTATAATCCACAATTTGCGTATGTCTTGTCTATATATATACATACACAGAAACATACATACATATATATATATATATATACTATATATAATATATATAATATATATATATATATAATTAATTGCACAACACACACACACACACACACACACACACACGTATTATGTATATTATATATATTATATATATATATATAATTATAGTATATATATCATATATTACATATATCAATACATAATAGTATGGTGTGTGTATGTATATATTATATTTATATATATATATACTATATATATATATATCTTATCATATATATATTATATGCATATATATAATATTATGATATATATATTATAGGATATATATATATTATATATATAAATACATGTATGCGTGTTGTAGTATAACTATACATATACAGAACATAATAGATCTATATATATAACGCAACACACAATACAGTGTTGTGTGTGGTGTGTGCGGTATTATATATAGATCTATTTATGTATCGTATATGTATAGTTATACATACAACACGCATACATGTATATATATAAATATATTATATATATTAATATATCATTTATATATATATATATAGCATATATATATAATATACTATATAATATATCAATATTATATAGATTAAATATGATATATGACAGGACACACACATACTAATATGATAATGTATATATGTAAATGTTATATATATATATTATATATATTATATTATATATATATATATATATTATACGTGGTGTGTAGTGTGTGTGTGTGTGTGTGTGTTGCATATATATATATATATATAATATATATTATATATATATATATATATATATATTATATATGTATGATGTTTCTGTGTATGTATATATATAGACAAGACATACGCAAATATGTGTGTATATTATGACATATTAAAATATA
>NW_023650757.1:0-32219 GCF_015228065.2 Penaeus monodon | reverse complement strand
GGGATTGACTGAGTTGGGCCGGGAAGTTTACGGGGATACCCGGGGAAGTTCTGGACAAGATGTTTTCCATGGGTAAGGGCTGGTGATCCCAAAGCAAAGCCATTTTACAACGCCGGGGGAAATCCTCATCAAAAAAGCGTTTTGGAAAGCATGATTCAGTAACACCCCAAGTTTTCACATGCCACACCACCCAAAATTGCTAGACGAAAATCCCATTGAGAATTTTTGAGCAGCCATGGGCAGGCCCCCCCAAGATCATGCCGAAATCGTTTGTCAAAACCCCAAGCAACTTCGACATGGGAAAATTTGTCCTGTAGCAGACAAAAATTAATGGGGCGTTAGTTAGACTTGAGATCTGTGACCGTAATACAAATGTTAATGACTATACATTTCAAAACCCTTAATTTTTTAAATTTGTGAGTGTAGTAAAACAAAAAAAAAAAAAAATTTTATGGGGGAATTTTTAAACTTAATGGATTTATAAAGTGAAATTATAAAAAATAATTGTAGCCTGGGGGGGGGGGTGCAAGTCAAAGGGGACGCAATAGCGGGGATCCCAAATATCGGGTCGAGCTAACACTTTTTTCCCAACTTTTTTCGCTCGTTCATATTTTAAGAAAGATACTTTTAGTGGTGTTTTTTGTCTCCCCAATATTATGAGAAATGTTTTGGGGGAGATTGCATAGGTCTTATTAATTCCAAGGCGACTAATTTTTTTAAAAAAATTTTAATTGTGTATACATTTATGCAAAAATTCTATACTTTTAGACAAAATATTTATACTTTATTTAAATAAAATATCATTGTTTTGTTTTTACTATTATCCAAAAAACCCCGTCGGTTTTTTTCAATAGGATTTGGAAGACTTCCCATCCACACAGAGAAACTAAAATACCTATCTCCAAACCGGCATCCCGGGGAATAACAGACCAATTTCTCTAACCGTGCATTTTAAAGCTGATGGCAAAAGGGTAATCACGGGTTGAAGGCATGGAAAAGGAAAAAAACTTTTCAACAAAATCATTACAGATTTTTTTGACACAACATCCATGTTAAAAACTTTTAAAAAGCTTTTTTTACACTTTGAAGTGGAAACTCAAGAAGCTGTATGATAAGGTTTAATAGGAGCTTGGGTACCTTCATACTAAGCTAGAGGGGAAAAACAGTTCTCGCATAAAAGATCACCGAAAGGGTCCCACAAAGATAGCTGAAAGGTGTCCCCCAAAGGAGCCCTAAATGTGCCCCTGTTTGCCATTTTATAAATGAATCAAAAGGTGGTTCAAAGGTTTTGTTTTGTTAGTCTGTATGGGAGACATCATACTTACGTTCTAAAAGAAGCTTCAGGATGTGCCGGGACACTGCAGACTGAAATAAATGGGTTTGCCAGGAGGTAATTTAATATGGGTTAAAATTTTTTTAAAAACAAACCATACCTATGCTTTTCCCACAAAAGAAAGCCTGTTTTTCCCCTTTTTTGGGAGCAATCCCATTGTTTTTTGTCCGAATGATTACTTGGTCTTTTTTACTCTTTAAAGGTAAAGGGTTTACAAAAGTGTTTGTATTTGCAGGTTCTTTGCACCTCTCCGAGGTGCAGACCAACATTGCTTCTGAGGTTTTACCAAGCGGTTATTTACAAATTGATTGGCATGTGAGGCTTATTCATCTCCAATCAGTTTCCAGATGTCACCCCAGTTCCTTTTAAAAATTTCAAATCTCAGGGGTCATCTTCACCTATGGACTCCCCCGTATCCGAGAGGAGAACCCCCTCTAAAACACCAGGACATGCACCAAAAAATTTTACCCTAGACTACAAAAGGGTTTCCGGGGTTTCCACATCCAATGGGGTTTTAAAACCCCTTTAGGGTAGCCCATTGTTGGGAGGGGAATGAGGAATTTTATGGCAGATTCAATTTAAAACTCTCCAATTTTTATATTTGGGAAATCCCGGTTCCCCTTGGACCAATCTAGCAAGGGATTTGGTTCAGAATGGGGAATGGAAGAGATCCGAAAAAAGAAATTGGGGGAGTTCTTTAGTACACTTCAAGTACCCAAGGACAAAGCATTATATACAGATGGTTCGAAATTTGAAAATGTGTGGGCCTTCAGAAATTGAGCGGGAGTTGGTAGTCTTTTTTCGGTAGTCCGATATTAATTGCCTCCCGCAGCAGTAAAAATGATTAGAGATCTTAGGAACCATTTTGCGACTCTCGTTGTGTCTTGCAAGCAATCAGAGTTTAAACTCAATACTCCATTAGTGAGGGAGGCCAAGTTTAGCTTGCAATGATATCAACACATAAGAAGAAATGTGTTAGGTGCTAGCGAGCGATGTGGTATCCGTGGGAACGACTGAGGGGGTCGGAGAGCCAAGGTAGCTGCCGCTCAGCTAAAGTGATGCTCGTTTTCCTCTCATACACACCGACTTGAAACCCAGCATCAGTGTCTTCGTGATAAATGGGGAGCATGGAGGCAAGCTCTGGAAACAAATTTGCAAGATTAGAATGACTTTAGCATTTGGGGTAACCAGCACCCCTATCCCAACCGACAAAGAGTTGTGTTAACATGACTGAGAATGCGGCACACAAGATTGACTCATGGGGCGATGATGGGAAAATAAAGCACGTTGTGAGGATGCCAAGACCCTTTAACGTCCACATGCATTTGGAACATGTCAGCATTCTCACCCAAAGACGTATTTTTTTCCCCCCCAATATTCGCAGAAAAAATGTATTGGAGGAGGATTGTGATGTTTAATTTCCATTAGTTTCCCCAAGGAGGACTAATATTGAAACAAAATTTAATTATACATTTAAAATTATGCAAACATTTTATACTTCTTAAGCATAATATTTGGTTTTTATTTTTATGTATTATTTCTTGTTATTTTTTTTTATTTATAAAAGCGTTATATGTTAATAGATTTTGAAATTTTTTAATGTTTTAAATATTTCAACTTTTAATCCCCAAGTATTCGCCGCTATTGACCTTAGCTTTGACATGGAGATATTCTGAATAATCAATATTATTGAAATCATATTATTACCATTATAGTTTTTTTTTTATCAGTTATTGTATTTTTGTTTTTTATATAACATTTCTACTCTTGTAATCTTTTTTTTCTTTATTTTTATCATTGCTTTTGTTATTATTATCTCATTTTCATTATTATTTTAAAATTTATTTTTTTCATTACTACTATAATTATCATTTTATCGTGTTATAATTTTCATATCAGTTTTAAATTTTGCTTCTACTTCATTATTGTTATTTTTTGTATCATAGTAGTATACTACTATAGTCTATATGATTATTTAGATTTCTAATTGTATGTTTATTTTTATCACTATTTTATTATTATTATTTTATTATTTTTAAATTATTTTATTATTTTTATTATTATTATTTTTTTGGTTGTTTTTGTTTTGTTTTTTGGTTTTTTGTTTTTACTACTACCATTATATCTTACGTTTTTATTATCATTAATATTATTTTTGTTATTAAAATTTATTGTTGAATTAATTTTTATATTAAACTGTTATTATTTCTTTTTGCATCAATTTTATCATCATTGCATGAAAAAATAATAAAAATTTATTTTTATTATTATTGTTATTATTATATTATTATTTTATTATTATTTTTTTATTTTTAATTTATTATTATTATTAATTATTATTATTATTATATTTTTTCATTATTATCATTACATTATCATTATTATTTTCATTATTTCTCTTTTTTATTATATTTTTATCAATCATTATTGTTTTTATTTAAATTATCATATTATATCATTTTCTCAAAATCTTTGGGTTTTTGGGATCTTATCATAGTCGTAACTTTGTGATATATTTTTTTTTTTTTTTAATAACATTATTTTATTTTATTTCCATTTTTAATTTTTTATCATTTTTTTCTCCATTTTTCATTAATTGCGTTTCTATAATCAATAAATATATAATATTAATATATTATATAATAATATATTATATATATAATTTAATATATATACTTCGGTTTTTGTATGTTTCACTTAATCTTAAAAAACCCATAATGGGGAGTTCGAGTAGATGATGTGAGAATGAGTTAACATGCCCAGGGTAAATGCAAATCCTTTATAAAATGGTTGTCTGAGATAGGGAAACAAGACTGGAGAGCAAATTTTCGGGGCGCGGGTGTGGCATAGAAGATGACGCGAGGTACCCTGGAGGTTCCTCTACACATACCGAAACTCTGTGCCTACAGTTATATTGAATGGGATATTAAGTGCGGAGTATATGATGCGGAGATGGTACCCATTTACAAATAAATTCCCCTTTTGTAAATAGCTATATGTTTCCAAAATTGTATCATATTTTACAAAATTTGAACATCCCGAGTGCTTACAGGTCGCAAGGCAGGCAGATATTTCTAAAGGATCAAATTTTTTTTTGGGCCTTTGTTGATATTCAATGTTTATGTATTAAATTAAAAACATGATTATCATATTGTGTTTTTTCTAATGCACCTACAAACGCTAATCCAAGAACTCTAATGATGAAATCCTATCTGAGTTTGGGTTTTTTAAGTATTTTCTAAAGATTGTAAGCTTCCCCAACCACCTGTTTTGCGAACTTCTGATATATAAATGAGAATAAAAATTTGTAAGCCAATTCCAATCTGTAAAGAGTCATCCAAAACTAACTTGTTGACAGTTGCTTTACAATCCTGATAGCTCTATTCCTATGTATTCTTTTAAAATTTTTTTGTATAAAACACACCCTTTCAGACATGAAGAAAAAAATATATATATATATTTTTAATCTCAAAATTTTTGCTGCATTCACATTATTGATAGACGCGTTGAAAAACATTTTTATTAATACTCTCTCGCAATTATCTTTATACTTTCGCAGTTTTCATTTGTATTTACTAGGGAAAAAAATAATAATCTCACATGAAGACTGAGGTTGCTTCTGCAGTTTTTGGCAATTTGAATTTATTTATTTCGTGCTCTTTTATTTATGGTGTTGCGCATGCTAAGTCATTGGATCATCAAATTTACGTTCGGCCCTTTACTATAATAGATTGCTCACTTAATGAAACTGAATATATTCAACGAAGGCTACCATAATGTAAATAGTATAATAAAAAATTATTGAAAAATTACTCGAAGATTTGACCTGAATATCAAAATTTTTGTGTCAAACCTACCTACATACAAGAAAAGAAGAGATATCGAGAAAAAAATTTTAGATTGTTATCCTTTATATGAGCATTTTCTCGTATCGCTTGATATGTGTTTTTTATGTATTTCGAATTTTTATTTAACTATTGTAAACATTTACCATCCAACCATCGCCACCGGATCCTCCCCTTACTCCATCTTGTTGCATTCCATCCCGTTCCTTTTTTCCTTATCCATCCTCGTCTTTTATTTCTTCGGATATGGCGAATATCTGAACCGAAAAAAGACATCCAAACTGTTCAACGAATAATAAAGCAGTAGTCTATGATGATAATTTCGTGCTAAGAAATAGTCTCTCAATTCATATTGCTTGTTTTCATTAAATATGTCCCTTCAAAATTTGTGTACTAGCATATGATTTCAAAATGAAAATACATAGACCTGTATTGTGTGCAGCCCTCCTATCGACCCTTTTCATTGTAGTGCATATGATAAAAACTATACTATATATCAGGGAGAAGGAAATGTTTTGTTCAATATCTTTTATTTGCTCTTCATGCATAAGTTGTAGGATATATATCTTCACCGTTAATACCAAAGCAAAAATCATATACCCCATTACTATTGGTTGACTTCATGATGGGGATTATCCCGACCATGGGGGAAAAATTCACTTGAGACATTAGCTGTTAAATAGGGATCACAGTTCATCATTAAATCTATAAAGAACTGTTATTGAAATGGAGTTTCCTAATGGTGAGGATATGTACGCCATGATTGAAAACTTTAACTTGGATGTGACCGAAGTTTGGGAAAATCTTCGATACACGTTCATCGGGGAAACCCTTTCATCCAGAGGGGAGCCATTTTGGGCGATTGTCAGGGTTTTTTTCCATGGGACCGTAGTGATTGAATTCGGTATTTTCTGGAGGCCATCCACTGCTGCATCAGCTGCGCCATCAGTACGGCTACAACAAGGTCGATTTTCCCGACCTTGTTCATTACCCTTAGGGAGAAAGAAACGATTGGGATACCAGTTGCACTCTCGAATTGTTAGTCCGAGTCTGCACGTAAGGCTCTTTGGTCTTCTCAAAGAGAGTTGCGAAATAGGCACATCAGGCACAGTAACAGCAGATTCCGAGCTTTACGTTTGATTTGTTTTCCAGTAGGGACTGTAGAAAGAAGAGATCCTTATATATATAAAATGTATATTATAATATTAATATATTAATTAAAATATATTTATTTTATAATATATATATAATTAGTATATATATTTTATATAATTATATATATTTATATCAATGTATATAACTATTCTTATAAAATATAAATACAAATAACATAAAGAATTATGTATATATATGTATTTTAAAACGTTATATATAAAATTTATATATATATATATATATATTTATATATATTACATAACATATACAAAATAATATTAAAAATAATGTATACATATAAAATTTTATATATATATATATATATTATATATATATATTTTGATAATATGATATATACTGTTTGTGTGTGTATATATATACTTAAATATAAATATCTCTATATAACTTATAACAAATATATATATTATATTTTAATATATATATTATATACTTATATAATATATTTATTTTATATATATAATATAACATATAGATATATATGTATACATTATATATATAAATATATATGCACACACAAACAACACAACAAAAATATATATATTTATAGAGAAGAAGAAACAGAAAAAATTGGGACACAAATCACGTGTGGGTATATATCAAAATTACTGCCTAACTGACTTTAGGTTCAGGAAGTGAGTTCACATTATATGGTCGTACGAATAACAATACAGTATAAAGAGCAAGGCATAAGGTACTTACACTTAACCCAATTATCGTCAATAGCATTCCAACGGCCTTCGTCGAAGGTGAATTCAATACCATTGTTATCAAGGTGAGGCCAGGCGAAGATGCGAACGGTAGCTAGAACTTCTCCCCTGTTTGAAACATCAAAATTTTATTTAAAGTCCTTTTGATTCAGACGGCAATAATAGAATGTCTACATCTTAATTTATGTCATAAGGCGTTAATAAATTGTATTCAAAGCCCTAAAAAGTAGGTCTCTAGTTCGCCCTCAATTGCCATTTTGTCTAACTTACCCGGCAAATGTAAATTCTTCCAGGGGTTTTGGGAGGGAACTGCCCTTATTTTCCCTTTGAAGATGGCCCAGTATTTTGCAGCCTAAAAACTGGACACGGGGGGCAGTTAAAAGGGTTTTCCCGCCCCCGGGGGGAATCTATTTTCCATGGGGATACTCTGTCGCCCAAGTACAATGGAGCAGTATTGTGCAAGGTCCATAGTCTCCACATTAGGGTGTACACAGATGATCAAAAAACATCCCCAAGAACGTCAATGCCACGTTTTCATGTATCAATATTCCAGCCCTGTCAAAGAAAAAACATGGGCAAAGCATCACGAATCCGGCCTCTACAAAAGCAAGCCAATGCGAGAAACCCATCACCCCTCGAAGTCAAAATTATCGGGACGAGAGGGGAACTGACCCCCCAACTTGTATGTGGGTGGGGAGAAAAACCTTGTACGATTGGCTTCCCCCATGAATTTGTCGAGGGATCCAAATAATTTGGGAGAGACGTTCCCCATCAAACGAACGGAAATTTTGATGAGTACCCAGAAAAAATTCTCCCCTTTTGCACCCCAGATGATGGCTTATTGTCTTGCCACCAAAATGGGAATTCCAAGCCAGGTGACGTGAGAGTGTTTTCCAAGTCTCCCCGAAATGGGCTTCTTTTTAGGATTTTTCTTAGTTCCCGGAAGTAATTTAAAATTTCCCGGGGTTTTGTGTTTGCTTAGCACGATAAGCGCTTCAATCCCCCTTTTCGTGAAGGATGTGGCGTTATTCATAGAGTGGAGGAAGTAAAAAAGTTTCACCAGAGGTGAGTGGATACCGCAACATAAAAGGCTAAAAAAAAATTCTCCCTCTTCAAAATTTTGGGGGAAAGAGGCGCTTTGCTGACAAAGTCCCAAACCTTGCAGGAATGAAAACTCAAAAGCAAAGTGTTCTTCGCTTTCCCTAGGATTGAAAAGAGGAACCAATGCCTCTGTTGCAGAAGCCTTTTCTTAAGGTCCTCACAATTTTCTTTATTGTTTCCCCTCCGTCATAGGGGATAAACGGCCTCTGGAAAAAGGAAATACTTTGTTTTTAGATCAACCAAAATACCCCCGTAGATTTATAAGGGAATTTCCGTATGTTGTTCGTGCACAGCCCACCTAGAAAAGGTGAAGTTTATTTTCAGAAATAAAAAAAAGCCCCCAAGCAATAAAACCCAGAAATTTTTTACGAGAAGCGTATATACACAGCTCTAAAAAAATTTTACAGATACAAACCCCAATCAGACGCGTGTGGTAGAGAGAGAGAGAGTATGTTGTATTAATGTATTTACGTAGGCCTATATGTGTTGCCTTTAGATATTTATATATGTTTTTGTATTATGTGTATAAAATTTAGTAAAAAATTATGTATTCGATAGAAATACATATAACTATTATATATATTTTATATATAATAAATAAATTTATATATATAAAAAAATTTATATATAATTATATACCCACACACGCCACCACACAATATATATGTGTGTGTGTGGTTGTGGTGTGTGGGTGTAACATCAAAAAAGCATTTATCACTCATGAAAATAAGAATACCTCCCCTGGGTTCCCGACTGTAACGAAATTGGCCAGCCAGCACAGCGGCAAACAAAAGGAAAACAAGACCTCTTCATGGTGAAAAAGGAGGAGCTGACGTCTTTTATATGTTTTATTGAAATTTCAAAAAAGCTTGCGATGCCCCTTTTCCTCATGGGGAGCCCGCGATACGATTTTTGAAAAAGAAAGATATGCATGTTGTTTTCCAAAGATTCAGAAAAAAAAATGATTCAATTAACAATTTTGTGTGGGTGGGGGTGTGTGTGTTGTGTGTTTGGGGTGTGGGGTGTGGTGTTGGTGTGATGTGTGTGTCTGTGGTACAATTCATATAAATATATATACATATTACATATAAATTTATATCAAATTTAAAAAGGATTATAACCGCAATTACTCATATTTATAATTTTTTCTATATTATATATAATATAGAAAAAAAAAATTTAAACATAACAAAAACAAAGAATTTTTTGTGTAACATAAAGGGGAAAAACACACCACACCAACACACCACCAAACCACACCACATTTTTAAAAATAAAAAAATAAAAAAAATAAAGAAAAAATAACAACACAAAAAACCCCAAAAAATTGACACACAAAAAAAAAAACAGACAAACACAAAAACACACCAAAAACGCACGACACAAAAAACACACACAGAACACACACACACACACACACACACACAACCCCCACACACACCCCCACAACCCAAAATTTTAAAAGAAAAAAAATATAAAAAAAAAATATAAATTAAAAAAAAACAACCCAAAAAACACACAACACACACACACACACACCAAAAACACACGCACACACACACACCCACACAAAATAATAAAAAAATAAAAAATAAAAAAAAATAAATTATAATACACACAAAGGTATAAAATTTTTAAAATAAATAAAAAAAAAATAATAAATAATAATATGTAACAACACACAGACACCACACATAAAAAAAAATATAAAGAAGTAAATAAGAACAAAACCCAAAACACACACACACACACACACCAAACACACAACACACACCAAAACAAAAAAAGAAAAAAAAAAATAAGAAAAAAAAAAAAAAAATTTTAATATATAAAATGAATATATAAAATATTTATTTATAATTTTTGGGATATTTATATAAAATAAATATAAATATAAATTTAAAATTAGGGGGATAAAATATATAAAATTAATAATAAGGTTTTTTCTAAAATGGGCAATAATATATTAAATATATTAATAATGAAAAAATAGATATAAATATAATTTTAAAAAAAATATAATATTAATATAATATATTAGAATAATTTTTAAATTTTTATATAATATTATAATATAAAATTTTTATTATAGGCTTATTTTAATATATTTATTATTTTTTTTTAATATATATATTATGGATATATAAATAGTATAAAAATATATTAAATATAATAAAAATTTTGTTAAAACCCCAAAAAAACACAAAAAAAAAACCACAACACCAAAAACACAAACACACACCAAAAAAAACAAAAAAAACAAAACCACAAAAACACAACACCCCACACACACAACAAACCATAAACCCCACACACACACACCAAACACACACCCAAAAGCCACACACACCCCACACACACACACAACAGACCAAAACCAACACATAATAAATTTAATATATAGAAATAATTTTAATAAAATATAAAAAATAAAAAATATAAATATAGTGGATAATTAAAATAATAAAAAATATAATATCACAATTTAAGGAAATAAATAATATAATAATAATAATAATAATATATATATATGATAAAAATAAATAAAATAATAAAATATAAAATAATAAAAAATAAAAAAACAAAAAAAAAAAAAAAAATTATATAAAATAAATACACCAAAACATTATTTATAATATAAAATTTAAACAAAAAAACTTTTATAATATATAATAAATATATTAAAAATTAAAAATATAAAAATATAAAAAAATATAAATTAATATATATATAAAATTTAATATTGTAATATATATAAAATATTAATGTATATTATATTTAAAAAATATATATATATAATATATATAAGATTAATATATTTATATAATATAAATTATATTAAATTTAAATATATAATTTTAATATTATAAAAATAGTAAAAATATATATTTTAAATTAAATATAAATATTTATTAAATTTTAAAATATATATATAGTATTATAATACCACAAATTTTTTAGGTTTATAATGACATGTTTAATTTAAAACATAAAAAATAATTTGTGTTGATAATTTTAAAAAAATATTAATATATAGAAAATTAAAATATATATATATAAAATATATAAGTATAATAAAAATAATAATAAAATATTATATATTAAAAATTTTAAATAATTTTGGTTTTGGGGGTTGTGTGTGTATATAATATTATATATATATATATATAATATTATATTTTTTATATATTATTTAAAAATATATAAATAATATAAAATATATATATTAATATATAAATATATTATAATATTAAAAATTTTTTATTTAAAAAAAAAAAAAAACAAAAAAAAAATAAAAAAAAACCCAAAAAAACCCTTAAAAAAAAAAATTTTTAAAAAAAAAAAAAAAAAAGACACACACAACACACAAAAAAAAAATTATATATAAATATTTAAATATATATATATATAATATAAATTTTATATAAATTTTTTATTTTTATACTTTTATTATATATATTTTTTATATTAATTATTTTATATATATATAATAATATATTTTAATAATTAAAAAATAAAAAATATATATATATAATTTAAAATATATATACATAAATTTAATTTTTAAAAAAAAAAAAAAAAAAACACAAAAACAAAAAAAAACACCACACACCAAAAAAACAATACAACCACAACACACAAAAACAAAAACAACAACCACACACACACAAAACCGAAAAAAAAAAAAAAGAAAAACAAAAATTATATTATATAATTTTTTAAAAAAGGGGGATTAAAAAATTAAAAAATAAATAAATAATAAATATAATAAAAAAATAAAAAAAAAAAAAAAGGGATAAAAAAAAAAAACTAAAAAAAAAAAAATAAGAAAAAAATAATAAAATAAAAATAATGAAATAAAAATAAACAAAAAAAAAAACAAACCAAACAAATTATTATTTAAAAAAAACCCAAATAGAAAAAATACAAAAAAAACTTTTTCAAATATTAAATAATATATTAAATATATAATATATAATATATAATAAAAACAGAAAATAATATAATTATATTTTTTAAAAACTATATATATATATATAGAAAATTTAAAGATATAAAATATTAATATATCATATATATTATAATTTTATAAAATTTTTAAATATATATAATAATTTTAAAATATTTAAATATATTTATATATTTTAATAATTATATATATAATTTTAAATATTTTAAAAATAAAAATTTATTATATGTTTATTATAATAATAGATAGATATAATAATAAAAAAATTTGTTTATATATATATATTATATAAAACTTATAATTAATATAATATTTTTTAAAAAATAATTTATGTATTTATATTATTATTATATTATTATTATAAATAAAAAACATAAAAATTTTATAAATGTGGTATTTAAAAAATAATATTATATATATTATAATAAATATGAATAAATAATATAATTTTTTAATTATATAGGATAATAATATAATATAATATATATATATAAATATATATTGGGTTTGTTTTTTTTTTTTTTTTTTTTATTTTGGTTTTTTATGTTTGGTTTTTGTTACAAAACAAAAAAAAACAAAATTTAAAAAGGGTAAAACATTTATAAAAATAAATCTATATAAAAAATATAAAATATAATTTGATAAAAAAAAACAATATAATAATAATATAGTTGGGTTGGGTTTTTTTGGGGTTTTTTTTTTTTTTTTTTGTTTGTATTGATGGGGGGGTTTTTTTTTAAAAAAAAAATAAACAAGAATTTATAAACTGCTTTTTATAAATTTTTTAAATAAATATATATAAGAAAATAAATAATTATAGATTTATATATTATATATATTTTAAATTAAAATTTATTATTATTTATAAAATTAAATATTTAAAAATTTTATTTTATTTAATTTTGATAATAAAAATATAAATTATTATATAATAATTAATATTTAATATATATTATAAATGTTATATTTTGAAAATATATTTTTTAAAAATAATTTTTATAAAATTTAAAAAATATATAAAAATAGAAATTAATGATATTTTGAAATAAAATTATAAAAAAAAATAAAAAAATAAGAAAAAAAAAATAAAAAATTTAAAAATAGAACGTGAAAATAAAAAAAAAAAGAAAAAAAAGAAAAAAAGAATAAATAAAAAAAATAAAAAAAAAAAAAAAAAAAATAAAAAAAAATAAAAAAAATATAATATATAAAAAAAAAAATAAAAAAAAAAAAAATAAATAAAAGAAAAAAATAAGATAATTAAAAAAAAATAAAATATAAAAAAATATAAAAATATTTTAATAAAAAAAAATAAATATAAATATTTTTAAAATAATATAATTTTATAATATAATAAATATAAGTTTATTAAATTAAATAAAATTTTAAAATATAAAACTTTATATATATATATATATAATAAGTTTTAAAAATTATAAATAAAATAATAGTAAAGGGGTAAAATATTAAAATTAATAATTTTTAAATTATATAAAATAAAGTTTTAAAATTTATATTTAAATAAAATATAAAAGGTAAATATAAATATAAAATAAAAATACAACAATAATAATAAAAAAAAGAATTATATAAAGAAGAATTATACATAAATAAAGAAAAATAAATAATTTAATATATATTTTAAATATATAGTTTTTTTATTGATATTATATTTATATTTATTATTTTAAAATTTTTTATTATATATAAAATTTTATATTTTATTACACTAACATCAGTATTTAGTTTGGTGTGTGTTTATAAAAAAATTTAGGTTATCATTAAGGGGAAAACAGTTGGGGTGATAAAGGGACTGCCAGGCTTTTATACTTTTTCATGTTTTGAAATTTCAAAAATGCTGGTGATAGACTTTTTGTTACAAAACATCTTGAATGTGTGGTTGGGTGTGTGGGTGTGTGTGTGTGGGGGGTTGTGTACGTATATTTTATAATTAAAAAAAATAACATACATATTATTATATAATAAAATAAAAATACATTTAATTAGAACGCAATTTACCCTTTTTTTTAATTATAATATAATATAAAAATTTTAATATATTATATAATATAATATTAAAAAAATAAAATATAAAAAAAAAATAATAAAATTTAATAAATATATATAAATTTTAAATATATAATAAAAAAAGGTGGTTGGGGGTGGGGGGTTTGGGTGGGGTGGGTGGTTGGGGGGTTTTGTGTGGTGGTGGGGTGTGGTGGGGGTTGTGGGGTGGGGGGGTGTGGGGGGGGTGGGTTTTTTTATGGATGGGGTGTGGTGGATGATGTGGGTGGGGAGGTGTGTGGGTGGGGTGGGTGGTGTGTGGGGTGTGGGTGGGGGGGATTGGGGAAAGGTGGAATAAAAAGGAAAAGGGGAAAAAACACGAATGCCCCACACACACACACACAAAAACCCCAACACACACACCACACACACACACACGCAGACACACAAAAAACACAAACCCACGCTACCACACAAAAACCCACACACCCACACACACACACACCTCACCCCCCCAACAAAAAACCCACACTAAAAAATAAAAAAAAAATAAAAAAAAAAGAAAATAAAAAAAAAAAAAAAAAAAAATAAAAAAATAAAAAAAGGGCTACACCAAAAAAAAAAAAGATATAAAATAATAAAAAAAGGGGGTTTTTGGGAAAAAATAAGGAAAAAAATATAAATAAAAAATAAAATTAAAAAAAATATACGCCACCACACAACACACACACAACACACACCACAAAACAAAAAACACCCACACACAACACACAACACCCCCCACACACAACACACCCCCCAATAAATAAAAAAAAAAATAAAATTAAATAAAAATACATTTGGGGAAAAGGGGAAAAACAAAAACAGGGGATTAAACAAATAAAAATAATAAATATATATATATAAGAAAAAAAATAAAAAAAACTTAAATGGGGAAAAACATAAAAAGGGGTATAAAGGAAATAATAAAAAACATAAAATAAAGAAAAAATAAAAAAATAAATGAAACCACACACACACACAACCCAAAACACACACACACCCCCCAACAAAACAACACACCACCACAACCACACACACACACACACACACACACACGCACGCAATCACTCACACCAAAAAAAGATATAAATAAAAAAAAATTTTAAAAAAAAAATATTTTGGGGGGTTGTGTGTGTGTGGGGTGTGGGGGATCTATTCTATCATCTATTATCTATCCTATCATTACACATTATCTATTTAAAAATAATTATAATAATAAAATAAATATTAATATATATATATTTTAAATATAAAATACGCATATACACAAACACACACTCCGCACCCCACACACACACCCCACCCACACACACACCAAAAACACACACACACACACACCCACACCACAATATATATAAGGATAGTGATAGAAGATAATAGATAAGAACATGAATAAAAATAATATACACCTAAAACACACACACACAATTTTTATTTTTAAACAAAATATAATTATTATATAATAATAATTTTAATTAAATAATATAAATATAAAAAATATAATTAAAATTATATATATATTTATAATTATATATTATATATATATATAATTAAAATATATATATATATTAAAAATATTATTTATTATATAATATATAAAAGTAAAATATATAAATGTATAAATATAAATATTTGTTTTTTGTGTGTTTTTGGGTTTGTGGGGGTTTTTTTTTTTTGTTTAGTTTTTTTTTATTTTATTTATTAAAAATTGGGGGTGTGGTGGGTGTGTTTTTTGGTTGGGGGGTTGGGGGGTGTGGTGGGGGATGTGTGTTTTGGATTTGCAAAAAAAAAAAAAAAAATTTTTAAAATATATAATATAATAATTATAATATATAATAGATAATAAAAAAATTGTGTGTTTTTTGGGGGGCCCCCCCCCCCCCCCAAAAAAAAAAAAATTTTTTTTTTTAAATAGGGGGGGGGAAAAAAAATATTAGGGGGGGTTTGTGGTTGGGGTGTTTGGGGGGGGGGGGTTTGGGGGTTTTGTAGAGGTTGGGGGTGTGGTGTGTTGTATTATGGTGGGTTATAAAAATTTAAATATGATAGATAATAAAAAATTTATTTTAATGAATATATAAATAATATACATTTTTTTTAAATTTGATTAATAAATTAGTATATTATAAAATAAAATATTTTTGTTTTTTTTGGGTTTTTTTTTTTTAAAAATTTTTTTTGGGGTGGGGTGTGTGTGTGTGTGTTGGGGTGGGGTTTTGGGTGTTTTTGGGGGTTTTTTGGGGTTTTTGGGGGTGTTTTGTGGTTTTCGTAATTATATAAATAAAATATATATAAATAAATATTATATTATATAAATTATTAAATTTTTTAAAAAACAATATAAAAAAAAATAAAGAAATTTTTTTTAAAAAAAGGGGGAGACAAAGGAAAAAAATATTAAAAAAATAGAAATTTTTTTTAAAAAAAAATTTTTTTTTTTTTAAAAAAAAAAAAAAAGGAGAGGGGGGGTGGTGGGGTGGGGGGGGGGGTTTTTTTGGGGGGGGTGGTGGGGGGGGGGGGGGGGGGGGGGTGGGGGGGGGGGGGGGGGGGGGGGGGGGGAAAAAAAAAAAATTTTTTACCTTTACCAAAACAAAATTATAAATACACACACACAAACCCCCACACACACACACACACACACACACCCCACACAACAACACCCCCAAAACCCAACCACACACAAACAAAAAAACACACACACAAAAACACCCAAAACACACAAAAAACCCCCCAAAAAAAAAAAAAAAAACCCAAAAAAAAAAAAAAAAAAAACAAAAAAAAATAAAAAAAAAAAAAAAGATAAAAATAAAATGTAAAAAAAAATTAAAAAGGGGGGAAAAAAAAAAAAAAACATAAAAAAAAAAAATTGGGAAAAATAAAAAAGGGGAAAAATAAAAAATAATTTTTGGAAAAAAAAAAAAAAGAAAAAAAAAAAAAAAAAAAAAAAAAAAAAGAAGGGGGGGGAAATAAAAAAAAAAAAAAAAAAATAAATAAAAAAAATAAAAAAAAAAAAAAAAAAAAATATAAAAATTTTAAAAAAAAAAAATTAGGAAAGCACAAAAACAAAACTTTAAAAAAAAAAAAATTTTTTAAAAAAAAATAAAATTTTAAAAAAAATTTTAAACAGGTATAAAAAAAAATAAAAAAAATATAAAAATTTTAAATTTTTAAAAAAAAAGGGGGGAAAAAAGGGGGGGGGGGGGGGAAAAAAAAACCCAAACCCAAAAACCAAAAACCCAAAAAAACTAAAAAAAAAAAAACCAAAAAAATTTTTTAAAAAAAATAATAAAAAAAAAATACCCGGGGGGAAGAAAAAATAAAAAAAAGTAAAAAATATATCAAACCCAAAAAATTTAAGGGGGGAGAGAAGAAAGAAAAACAAAACAAAAAAATTTTTAAAAAAATTTTTAAAAAAATTTTAGAAAAAAAAAAAAAAACCAAAAAAAAAATGGGAAAAAAATTATAAAAAAAAAAATATAAAAAAAAGGGAAAAATAGAAAAAAAAATAAAATAAAAAATAAAGGGGGGGGGGAAAATAAAAAAGGGAAAAAATTTTAAAAAAAAAAATAAAAAAAATTATAAAAAAATTTTTAAAAAAACAAAATTTTTAAAAATTAAAAAATTTAAAAATAAATAAAAAATAAATGAAAAAAAAATTTAAAATAAAAAAAAAATTTTTTTAAAAATTAAAATTTGGGGATCCAATAAAAAAAAACAAAAATAAAGGGGGGGTTTTTAAAAAAAAAAAATTAAATATAAAAAAATTTTAGAAAAAATATAAAAAAAAAGAATTATTTTTTTTAAATAAATATATTAAATATATTTAAAATTTGTTTTTTGGTTTTATAAAAAAAAATATAAAAAAAAAAAAAAAAAAAAAAAAAACAATTAAAATAATAAAAATAATTAATATAAAATTTTAAAAAATTATATAATATATATAAAAAAATATTTTTTTTTTGTTTTTTAATTAATATTGTTGTTTTTTTTGTAAATAAAAAAATTTTGTGGGGGGTTTTTTTATAAGATAATAAAAAAAAATAAAATAATAAAAATTTTTATTTTTTAAATATATAATATAAAAATATAAAAAATTATTAAATAATATAAAAAATTTTATATAATAATATTAATAATATAATATATTATTTAAATTATTTTAAAAAAATAAATTTTTATAAATTAATATATATATTAATATTTTAAATTTTAATAATATATGGGTTTTTTTTTTTTTTTTTTGTTTTTTTTGTTTTTGGGGGGTTTTTTGGGTTTTTTTTTTTGTTAGGGTGTTTTTTTGTTTTTTATTTTTTTTTGTGTTTTTTTGTTGTTTTTTTTTTTTTTTAAAAATTTTTTATTATAATATAATATATATATATATAAAAATTTATTAATAAAATTATTTATATTTTTTTATATATTTTAATATATTTTAAAAATATATATTTTTATATATAATAAAAACATAAAAAAATTATAGATCCCAAAATTATATTTATATATTATAATTTTTTTAAAAAAATATATATATATAATTTTATATTTGGGTTGGGAAACAAATTTTAATATATTTTTTTTTTAAAAATAAAAAAAAGGGTTTTGGGTTTTAATAAAATTTGGTTTTTTTTAATAATATTATAAATATATATAATAATAAAAAATTAAATATATTATTATATTAAAAAAAAACTTATAAAATAATATATATATAATATTTTTAAAATATAAATAAAAATTTTAATTATATTTATAAATTATATATTTTTAAAAAAATTTTTTTTAATATTTGGTTTTTTTTTTTTTTTTAAAAAAAAAGGGGGGTGTTTTTTTTTTTTTTTTTTTTGGTTTTTTATGGGTTATTTGGGGGGGTTTGGGGGATTTTTTTTTTTTTTTTTTTTTTTTTTGAAAATAAAAATTTTTAAAAATTTTAAAATAATTAATAAATTTTTTAAAAATAATAAATATATAATATAAATAAAAAAATAAAAATTTATAAAGAAACCAACACACCAACAAAATTATGAAAATAAAAAATTAAATTTTAAATTTTAAATTTTAATTTATTTTAAAAATATAATTATATAATAAATTTTTTTTAAAAAAAAAATTATAAAAAAATTTTAAAAATTTTTATTTTATTTTTTTGAAATTTAGTAATATATATAATAAAAAAAATTTTTTCTTTAAATTATATATATTTTAATATATATAAAATAATAAATATAAAAAATTACAAAAAAATATAATATAATAAATATTTTAAATTAATAAATAATATATTAATATTTTTTTTTTTTATAATTTTTTTTAAAAAAAAATATTTTAAATTATAAAAAAAATTTTTAAAACCAAAATTATTTTTATATTATAAAAAATTTTTTTAAATTTTTAAAAATAATAAATAAATTTTTAAAAAAAACAAAAAAAATTAATATTTTTTAAAATATAAACTATATTAAATTAAAAATTTTTAAAAATAAAATTAATATAAAAAATAATAATTAAAATATTTTAAAGATATTTTTTAATATATATAGAAATTTTTTTAAAAAATTAAAAAATAATTTTTTATATATAAATATATAAAAATGATTATATAATATAATAAAAATTATATAATATATATTAATAATAATATAATATAATTATATATATTTAATTAATATATATATATTTTTAAAAAATTATTATTTTTTTTTTTTAGGGGAAAAAAAAAATTTTTTTTATTTATTATATATAAAATTTATTGTTTTTTTTTTTTTTTTTATATAAATTATATATTATATATATATATATAATAAAATATATTATTATATATAAAATTTAAAAAAATATTATAAAATTATTAATATAATTTTTTTTTTATAATATTAATTATATATATAATAATTTATATAATATATATATTATATAATATTTTTATTAATATAATTATATTATATATAAAATATATATATTAATAATATTATTGGGTGTGTGTGTGTTGTGTGTGGGGTGTGTGTGGGGGTTTGTGTGTGTGTATAATATTTTTATATTATATATAATATTTATATATATATAAATGTGGGTGTCTGTGGTGTGAAATTTTAATATTATATATAATTATTATATATATATTATATATATCTATATATTTATATAAATTCATATATTGTGATAAAATATATTATATATTATTATATATATATATATATATATATATATATAATATATATATTTTTGGTGTGTGTTGTGGTTTTTGGGTTTGTGTGTGTTTTGGTGTGTGGTATGTGTGTGTTTTTTGGTGTTTGGTATGTATATATATATATTTTATATTTTAATATATTATATATATATAATATATATATAATATAATTGTGTGTTGTGTGGGGGTTGTGTGGGGTTGTGGTTGTGTGTGTGTGGTGTGTGATTGTGTGTGTTTGTGTGTGCGTGCGTATTGGTGTTTTTTGGGTTTTTTGGTCGGGTTTTTTTTTGGTGTAAAAATTTTTTGTGTAAAAAATTGAATATTTAATTTTAAAATAAAAAAATTTATTTTTTATATATATATATTTTTTTTTTTAATATATATATATATAAAGGGTGGTTGTTTTTTTTTTTTTAAATTCAATTTCCCAACTTTGTAATAAATGTGTTTATAATATAATTAATATATATATATAATTTTAATATTTTAAAAATATATAATAAAATAGATAAATTGGTGTCTATATATATCTTTATTAGGATATAATACATTAAGTTAATAGTTAAATAAATAGTATAGTACGCACGACACACAACAAACACACACACAACACACAACCCACACCCACACACCACACCACCACACACAAGTTTGTTAAAAAAATCTTTATAATTTTGACATTTTTGGAAAAATTTCCATGCAATTTTGCTCTTTTTCAAACTCGTACGCGGTGCTCCACCGATGAGGCAAGTAGTGCTATCGAAGCATTTTTGAAATTTCAAAAAAAACCCTAATAAAAGACTGTGCAGCTCTCCTTTTCCCAAAACATGAAGGTTTGTTTTTCCTTCTGTTGCCGGCTGCTGGTGCCGAAGTTTCGTTAGTGGGAACCGGAGGAGGTATTTTATTTTACATGGAGTGTGAAAGCTTTTAATGATAACCAACAACCACACATACACACCCCCACATATAATGGGTGTTGTGCGTGTGGTGGGTATAAATTAATATAAATAATTTAAAATTTTATAATATATATATATATAATATATATATTATAAAAAATATATTTTTATTGTATAATATCGATAACATAATAATAAAAACATGATCACTATAACATATAAAAATAAGATATACAAAACAGGCATACACATAAAAGGGCCTAGTAAAACATAATAAAAACATATCTCTCTCCTCTCTCCCACACGCTCTGATTGGGTTTTTGATCTGAAATTTGTAGAGCTTGTATATCGCTTTCTCGAAAAATTTCGGTTTATTGATTGTGTACTTTTTTCTATTGCTGAAAATAATCTTCCCCTTTTAAGGGTGCGTCTGATCACAGAAAAAAACTACGAAAATTCCGCTTCATAAGATTAGGGATATCGTGACTCTGATCAAAAAGGAAAAGCTGCCCTTTACCCAGAGGCCGTTTTTATCCCCTTACGTGAGGGAGGTGAAGCAAAAAAAAAATTGTGAGAGCCCTTTAAGGAAAAAAGGCTTCGAAAACAGAGGCTTGGGTTTCTCCCTTTTAACCCTGGCAACGCGAAAAAAGCACTATGCTTTTTTGTTCTCATTCACTGCAAGGATGGGAACATTTTCGCAATGCTGCCTACTTCCCCAAATTATAAATGGGGGGAAAATTTTTTTATGCCTTGTATGTTGGGGGCTCCATCACCTCGGCTAAACACTTTTATTTCCTCCACTCATAAAAGTAACCCCACATCTCTTCACAATAGCGAGTTTTTGAAGCAGTTATCGTGCAAGCAAACAAAAAAAAACCGGGAAAATTTAAGTCTACTTCAGGGAACTCGAAGAACCCTCAAAGATACTTTCGGAAGGACATTAAAATAAACACTCTCAGGGTCCCCCTGGATATGGAATTCCTTTGGGGGCAAGAAAATACACCCATCTTGGACGAAAAGGAGAGAATTTTTTTCTGGGTACATCACCTTACCGTTCTTTTGGTGCTGAACGTTCCCCCAATTATTGGATCCCGTCGACGAACTTCACGGGAGAAGCCAATCTAAAAGGTTTGCTCCCCACACCACAACAAGATGGAGGTCATTTCCCCTCTCGTCCGATAATGTAGATTCGAGGTTTGGGGAGGTGTCTCGCTTTCGAGACTTGCTTTTTGTAGGGGCCGGTTTCGTGATGCTATTGCCCTGGTTTATCGTCACAGGGCGGTAATCAATTGAATCATGAAGAGCGTGGTTTTGCTTTCTGGAGATGTTTTAAATCATCTGGTACGCCCAAATGTGGAGTATATGGACCCTTTGAAAATACTGTCACATTGTATTTTGGTCGACAGAGTGCCCCCATGGAAAAATGTTTTCCCCCCGGTGTGCTGGAACACTTTGAAATGCCACCCTTAATCCTAGCTTCTTTAGGCTGCATAATCAGGGAAAAACCTTTAAAGGGAACATAAGGACAGTCTCCCTCCTCACCGGGAAAAATTTGACTTTGCCGGTGAAGTGTAGAAAAATGGAAATTTGAGGGCGCTAGAGCCCCTTTTTGGGACTTTGAATACAATTCTTTAAAACGCCATTGATGACAGAAAGATTCGATGAAAATTTTCTATTTATGTGCCTGTCTGAATCACAAGGACTTTAAAATAAATATTGATTTTATCAAAAACAATGGCAGGAAGTTCTAGTCCCGTTCGCATTTCCCCGGGCCTCACCTTGATAAAAAGGTATTGAATTCCCCTTCGCAAAGGGGCCTTTGGGAATGCTATTGACTGGAAAGTTCGGGTTAAGTGAAAGTACATTATCCCTTCCCTTTTTATTATTGTTATTCGTACGCCCATTAATTATGAACTCATTTCCTGATCCCTAAAGCCAGTTAGGCATTTATTAATATTACCCAACGTGCTTTTTAGGTCCCCAATTTTTTCGTTTCTTTTTCTCTCAAATATTATAGTGTGTGTGTGGGGGTTTTTGTGGTGGCCATAAAACTTTTTAAAAAGGTATACAATATATCATATATGTGTAATTTAAAATTTTTAAAAAAAATATAATTATAAAAGTATATATATAATATATTTATTATATTTTTAAAAAATATTTTTTTTAAAAAGTAATATAGAGATAATTATATTTAAGTATTAATACACAACAAACACATATCAATGTTTAAATTTAATAATATAATAATATATAATATTATAATTAAATATGTATACTTATTGTAATATTTATTTTTTGATATGATATTATATAAATTTTAATATATAATATATAATATAATATAATCGTATATTACATTATATACAAAATTACTTTAGTTTTGTATGTTATATTGTAAAGAAAGTGTATATACATATAAATATAATATTATATATTATATTATTATATATATACAAATTATATTTTTATTTTATATATATATATATATATTATATAATTATAATATATATATTATATAATATTTTATATTATATATAAGGAACTCTTTCTTTTCTACAGTCCTAGGGGAAAATACGAAATCGAACGTAAATGCTCGAATCCTGTTACTGTCCCGAGTGCCTAGTTCGCAACTCTCTTTGAAAAACCCAAAGGAGCCTTAATGGTGAGACCCCGGACTAAAAAATTCGAGAGGCAACGGGTTTTCCCCAAATGATTCTTTCTCCCAAGGGGTAATAAACAAGGTCGGGAAATCGCCCTTTGTTGTAGCCTAATGATGGGCAGCTGTGGCAGGGGGGCCTCATGAAAATACCGAATTCAATCACTGGGTTCCCCATGGAAAAACCTGAAAAATCCCCCACGGGGTACCTCTGGTCGAAAGGGTTTCCCGAAAAAAGGATTGAAATCTCCAAACTTCGGTCAACCCAAAGTAAGTTTTCAATCTGGCGACATATCCACACCATTAGAAACTCCTTTCAATACATTTTTTATAGTTTTAATGATAAACTGTGATCCGTTTTTTAACAGCAAAGTCTCAAGTAATTTTTCCCCCCATGGTGGGATAACCCCCTCAGTGAAGAAACCCAAATGTAGCGGTAATGATTTTTGTTTTTGGTTTCGGTGAAGATATATATCCTACAACTTAGAGAAGAGAAAATAAAAAAATTTTGTAAGCAAAACTTTTCCTTCCCCCTGAAATGTATAGTGTTTTTCATATGCAACTACATGAAACCGTCGTGGGAGGCGCACACAATACAGGTCTATTTTTTTATGTTGAGAATATAAGCTAGACCAAAGTGAAGGAAATTTTTAATTAAAAAAAGAAATATGAATGAGAGATATTTCTTTAGCACGAATTTATCTCATATGACTAGTTATTTTTCCCTTTTAAACAGTTTGGTAGTTTTTTTTCGGTTCAGAATTCCCCCTATCCAAAGAAAAAAAGACGGGGAGGGAGTGGAAAAGAGGAAGGGGATGGAATGCAACAAGATGGAGTAAGGGTGGGGATCCGGGGGCGATGGTTGGTGGAAAATTTAACAAAATGTTAAATATAATATCAAAATAAAAAAAAAAACAATATAAAGCAGATAGGGGGGAAAATGCCATATAAAGGATAAAAATGCAAAACTTTTTTTCCTCGTAACCTTTCTTTTTTGGATGGTGCGTGGGTTTGACACAAACTTTTGATTTTCAGGTAAAAGTCTTCGAGTAATTTTTTCAAAATTTAAAATTTTTTATTATCTTTTCACGCTTTAGGGTCCCTTTCCTTTAGAATTATTCATTTTCTGAAAAATTGAGATATCTATTATGTAAAGGGCAACAAAAACGAAATGTTGAGAATCCATGTTTTAGCATCGCAACCCCAAAAAATAAAAGAGCACGCTACAAAAAATTCAAATTTGAAAAAAATGCAAAAGAAAACCCGTCTTAGATGTGATATTATATATTTCCTAGAAACCCAAAAAAATGATAACTGCAAAAGTTTAAAAGAAAATGCAGAGAGTTTTAATAAAAATTTTTAAAAGCGTCTATCAGAAAAGGGAAAGCGAAATGTGAGAAAATATATATATTATTTTTTTTCCATTCATGTTGAAAGGATGTTTTTGATACAAAAATTTTTAAAAAACCCTAGGAAATAGAGCTACAGGATTGAAAAGAATGTCAAAAATTTATTTGGAGATTTTTAAAATTTGGAATTGGTTACAAATTTCTTATTCTCTTTTAATATCGAAGTTCGAAAAAAACAGGTGGTTTGGGGAAGCTTTCAATCTTAAACTATTAAAAAAAACATCTCAGATAGGATTTCATCATTAGAGATTCTGGATTAGCGTTTGTAGGGCATTAAAAAAACAACAAAATGATAATCATTTTTTTTAAATTTTAAATCCAAAACTTTGAATATCAAAAAGAAAAGGGTAAAATTTGACCTTTAAAAATCTCCGGGGCCTTTGCGACCTGAAAGCATGGGGATTTTCTTTGTTAAAATATGATAAAATTTTTTTGGAAACAATAGATTTTTAAAAGGGGAATTTTTTTTAAAGGGGGTACCATCCCCGCATCATATCCCGCATCTTAATATCCCTTTTCAATTAAACTGTGCACAGATTTTTGGTATGGTAAGAGGAACCCTCCAGGATACCCGCTGTCTTTTTTTCAGTACTGTCCACCCCCGCGACATCCCGAAATTTCTGATCTCCATCTTTTTTCCCTTATCTCAGAAAACACAGTTAAAAAGGATTTGCATTACCGTGGAATCGTTAACTCATTTTCACCATCATCTACCTGATAACCAATCCCCTTATGGTTTTTTTTTACGATTATATGATAACGTAACATAAAAACGAAATTTATATATAAAAATATAAAATTTTAATATATAAATTATAATATAATATATATAATTATATATTGTTAAGTAACGACAATATAATGATAAGGAGAAGAAAATACTTAATAATGAAAATGAAAAATGACAATAAGATTTTAAAAAAAAAAGAAAAGAATAGAAATTTTGAGACAGTAAGATACAAATCCCAATATTATGAAATAAGAAGTAAAAATAATGAAATAAAAAATAAGATAATGATAAAAAAATAATAAAATAGAGAATAATAATGATAAAAAATGAAAGAAAATGATAAGAAATAATAATAAAATAAAAAATAATAATAATAATAATAATAATAATAATAATAATAATATTTTTAAATAAAATAATAAAAATAAAACAATAAAAAATAATAATTTTTATTTTATCAGCAAGATGATAATAATATTGTAGAAAAATAAAAATACAGTATATAATAATAATAGAATTACAAAAATAATTTAAAATAACAATAAAATTTAATGATAATAAAAAAAGTAAAGATGATAATGGGTAGTAATAACAAGAACAACAACAACAACAAAACAACAAAAACAAAAATAAAATAAAATAAAATAAAATAATAATAATAATAAAAAAATAAAATAATAATAAAAATAATATGGGTAATAAAAACAACTGCAATTAAAAAATCTAATAATATAGAAATTTGTAGTAGTATTTCTCTACTTAACAAAAAAAAATAAAAATAAGAAGTAAAGCAAAATTTAATACTGATAAAGAAAAATTTTAAAAACGTAAAAGATAATTTTTTTGGTAATGAAACAATAAGAATTATAATTAAAATAAAGTGATATAATAATAACAAAGCATGTAATAATAATGAAAAAACGATTTCAAAGTAGTAAGTTATATAAAAAAACAATAATGCAATAATGATAAAAAAAATAAAAATAATGGGAAAATTGATTTTAAAAATAATTTTTTTATTCAGAATCATCTGCCATGTCAACAGCAAATCAAAAGGGCGAATACATTGGGGGGTTAAAAGTTAAATTTTAAAACATTTAAAATTTCAAAATCTTTAAAAATATAAAAACTTTTATAAAAAAAAATAAAAAACGAAAAATACTAAAAAATAAAAACACAAAAATTTTGCTTTGAAAAATAAATGTTTGCATAAATATTATGTAAATTAAAATTTTTTTTTCAAAATTTGTTCCCTTGGGAAAAATAAAGGAAATTAGAAATCACAATCCCCCTCCAAACTTTTTTCTGCGAATATGGGGGGGAAAAAAATAAATATCTTGTGTGAGAAGTGCACATTTCCACTGCTGTGGCTGTAAGGCTCTTTGGGATTCTACAACGTCTTTTTTCCCCCCATCGCCCCTGAGCAAACTTGTGTGCCGCATTCTCAGTCATGTTAACACAACCTTTTTGGTTGGGGTAATGCGGTTACCCAACTGCTAAAGTCATCTCTAATATCTGCGTTGGTTTCCCGGCTTTTGCCCCCACTGCTCCCTCATTTTCCGAAAAACAAATGATGCTGGGTTTCAAGTCGGGGTTTTATGAAGGGGAAAAGAGCATCACTGAGCTGAGGGCAGCTTTCCCTTTGGGTCTCCGCCACCTCAGTCGTTCCCACGGGTACCATCATGCGCTCGCTAGCACCTAACAAAAATTTTTTTATGTGTTTTATATTTCAAGCTAATCTTGAGCCTCCCCACTAAAAGGTGTTTGAGTTTTAAATCTTGATTTCTTGCAAAAACAACGAGAGTCGCAAAAAAGGTTCCTAAGTTCTAATCTTTTTTTAGCTGGGGGAAAGGCAAAAATATCGGACACCCAAAAAAGACTACAATCCCGTCATTCTGAAAGGGCCCCCAACATTTTTAAATTCGAACCCTCTGTAATAATGCATTTGATCCCTTGGTACTTGAAGTGTACTGAAGGGAAACCCCCCAATTTCTGTTTTTGGGTCTCTTCCCTTCCCTTTCTGACCCAAATCCAACTACTAGATTTGGGCCAAGGGGAAAAGGGGGGTTCCCAAAAGATAGAACCCTTTGGGGAGGTTAATTGAGACGCTAAAACCTTCTCCTCCCTCAATCGGCTACCCTCAAGGGGGTTTGAAAACCCATATGGATGTAGGAAATCCCGGAAACCTTTTAGTCTAGTGTTTAAATTAGGTGATGCTGGTGTAATTTAAGAGGTGGTTTCCTCTCAGGATAAAGGGGGCCTAGGTGAAGACCTGAATCCCCCGTAGATTCGAAAAATTCAATAGGAACTGGTGCAGCATTGGAAAAAATGATTTGGGGATGAAAAGCCACATGCAAAATCAATTTGCTATGAAAAACCCCTTGGTAAAAATCAGAAACAATTTGGGCTGCACCCCAGGGGAGGTGCAAAAAAACCGCAAAATACAAGCACTTTTGTAACCTTCACCCTTTTAACGAGAAAAAACTGACCCAGTAAGTCCTTCTTTGGGCAAAATGATGGGATTTCTCCAAATGAGGGAAGACGGGGCTTTCCCCCTTTTTTTAAATGCAAGGATGGTGGTTTTTTTGGGAAAATTTTAACCCTATTAAAATTACCTCCTGCGCAACCGTTATTAGTTGCAGGTCCTGGGACATCCTGTAAGTTCTTCTAGAACAGTACAATAGACCCCATACAGATACACAAAAAAACACTTGAAACCATTTCGAATTATAAAATGGGAAAAAAGGGTCAATTTAAGACTCCTTTGTGGGGCACCTTGCAGCTGACTTGTGGGATCCCTTTCGGCTGACTTTTCCCTCAGAAAGCGTTTCCCACTCTAGTTTTATGAAAATACCCAAAGCTCCTTTAAAACCATATATACAGCTTCTGAGTTGAAGTTCCAAGTAGTAAAAAAAGCTTTTTCAAGAAGATTACAAAATTGATGTTGCTGGCAAGGAAGTCTGTAAAGATTGGGGTTAAAGTTTTTCCCTTTTTTTCACCATGTCAACCCGATGATTACCATTTGTCCATCAGCTTAAGAGCAGTGGTTTTGAGAAATTGGTTTTTTTCCCCGTATGCCAGGTTTTTAGTAGGGAAAGATTTTAGCTTCTCTCTTTGGGGGGATGGCAAAGTGGGTTCCCTAAAGACCTATTTAAAAAGTCCGCGGAGTTTTTTGGTAGATAATAGATAAAAAATAAAAATAGAATTATATTAAAAATAAAGTATAAAAAATTTTTTTCTCAAAAGTATAGAATTTTTGCATAAATGTAATACACATTAAATTTTTTTAAAAATATTGTCTGCCTTTGGAAATTAATAAGACCCATGTCCACCTCCCCCCAAAACATTTTTCCCGTATATATTGGGGGGGACAAATACACCTAAAAAGTATCTACTTAATAAAATATACGAGACGAAAACGATGGAAAAAAAATGCTGTTGCTCGACCTGATTTGGTATCCCGCTATTGCGCCCTTTGACTCGCAAACCCCCCCCCCGGGTACAATTTTAATTTTAAAAATTTTCACTTTTAAAATCCCGTTTTAAGTTTAAACAAATTCCCCCAGTTTAAAATTTTTTTTTTTTTTGTTTACACTCAGCAACATTTAAAAAAATTAAGGTTTTGAAATTATAGTATATTTAACATTTTGTATTTCGGTCACCAGATCTGAAGTTAACTAACGCCGCCCTTAATTTTTTTCTGTTACAGGACACAATTTATCCAAAGTCGAAGTTGTGGTATGACAAGACGATTGCGGGGAGTCTTGGGGGGAGCCTGCCCATGGTCTCAAAAATTTTCAATGGGATTTACGCTACAAATTTTGGGGGATGTGGCACTGGAACTTGGGGGGTTTCTGAAATATGCTTTCCCAATACTGCTGTTTTTTATGAGGATGTTTCCCTGGGGCGTTGAAAAAGGCTTTTCTTTTGGGGGCACCATGTCCCTTTCCGATGGTGAAAATCTTGCCCGAATTCCCCTAGGGATACCCCCTAAATCTTTCCCGGCCAACATCGTCAACTCCCCAACCGAAAATTTTGCATCCTTCAAAAGCCCAGTGATTTTGACATTTTGTGTGCTGCACGTGATTGAAATCTTTCTGGATATTGTTTTCACACTTGCAGTTTTCAAAAAGTTAAAATAATTTAAAAAAGATAAACGATGGAAAAAAGAAAAAATGAAAATAAAAAGAAAAAAATTCATGAGGGGCATGTGGGGGAAAATGTACCAGCCCTGGCCCTTTTCAAAAGCAAGCTATGACGGTGTTTACAATGAATCAGATGGTTTTTATTTTGCCTGAAATCAGCATTTTTAATGCAAAACTCCTTTTGTCTTTTTGGGTTTTCACTGATTTTATTTTAAAGACATTTATGGCCCCTTTTCTCCATTGTGCAGTGGGCCCCCACTTTGGGGCCTTTTCTTGTGGGGCCCGTTTCTTAAAGTCGGTGAAACCCCCCAACAGGGTTTGGGTTAAAAATTTCCTAAAATTGATTTTCGCTCTATAGTCCCTCCAGTAAAACGTAGTAATCACTACGAATGGTCTATTAGGTCCCATAGTTTGCCAGGTATGGCCCTATCCAAAACAACTCCAAAAACCCCATTCAAAAACTTATGAAGCTTTAGCTTTTAATTTGAAAAGAACAATTTTTAACTATCCATATGTATTTTTAGAATATTTCAGTTTCATTACTTCGAGTCAAAATACCTTTTAGTCAAGGACAGCCCTTTTTTGTGTACTCTACTACTGTAAAACGTTCAGGCCCCTTTTTTTTATCCCTACGCGTGCTTCAGTTTTTAAAAACACGGGCCCCTAGCAGTATATATCCTATTTTAGTTTTAAATTTAAAAAACTTCATTTCAAAGGATGCTGTTTCCCAATGACAGTATTATCCTTGCAGTTTGTTTCTAGAGTTATGCCTCCATTTCTCCCCCCATTTTTTGAAGACAAATTTAAAAATGGGATTTAAATCGGGTGGGGAGGAAAAAAAGTTCACAGGGGTGAGCCAAACGCCCCGGCCTTTTGATTTCCCTTTTTTTCCCCCTGATACCAACATCGGGGCACCAAAAGATTCTTTTTTTTCATGTGACCTCAGTGCAAGCCAACTTGAAACCCCCATCGCCACGGTGTGTGGGTTTTTAAACTTTGATTTCTTGTAGCATTATTTTGGGTGCTACCCCAAAGGTAGCAGTAACTTGCAGGGAGACAGATGCGAAGGGGAGCCCAAAAGAAACTTCCCCCCTCACTACTCTCCAAAAAACCCCCACCATTTTTGATTTTTTAAACCCTTTGTTTTCGATTGATACTTGGTATAAAATTTCGTTAAAGAAATATCTCCCCGACTTCTACTTTTGGTCTCTCCCCTTCCCTTTCTGCCCAAAAACCCGCTCGATTCCTTTGGGCCCAAGGGGAAACGGAGAGTTCCAGCATAAACCTTGGAAAGATTTAAATGAATCTTTTAAAAATTCCTCATTCTCCTATCATAGATCCTATCCTCAAAAGGGTTTCCACTATCAGTACGGGGCTCCGATGTTAAACTTCCTCCAGTCTTTACCCGCAGTGTCGTTCGATGGTCGGGCCCAGAAGGGATTAATATAATGTACCATCACTGCTATTCCTCCATGAAATCCATATTTAAGATCCCTAATGGACTTTCCCCCCGGGCGATCCCCTTTTGGATACACAAACTGGGTTACTGAAGCTATCAGTTTGCAATTCCTCCCCTTTTTCAGAATTCCTGACAAATTTCCCTTGGGTTTAAAAAACCTTTCCTCAGATTGACAAAGTATCTTTTAAGCCTAACCCCCCTTTTTTGGTGCCCCTAGATTTGTCCCTTTTTGGGGGGGCTATTTTCATGGAACTATTTTTATAGCTTTCCTTTGGACAAGCTTTGGGTTTTTTTTCCCAGCCCAAGAAGGAACCTAAGCCTTTTCTTTAGGAACATTTTGTTAGCAGCAAAGCTCCTGGGATGTGGTGCAGTGGGGTTATCACTGCGAAAACCCCCAATGGAAACCACCTTTTGGGGGTGGGGGGCTTGAGGTCCCAAAATTGGTGAGCTGGAACCCGGGGATCCCATACTGGAGGGGGGACCCCTGAGGATGAGACAAAATGGTTTCTGTGCCCAAGGCTTATGGAGGGGTGGGCACCCCCTCTGATTCATTCCACTT
>NW_023650756.1:0-5874 GCF_015228065.2 Penaeus monodon | reverse complement strand
GAAAAAAAAAAAAAAAAAAAAAAAGGGGGGAAAAGAGAGGGGGGGGGGGGGGGGGGGGGGGGGGGGGGAAAGAGAGAAAAGGGGAGGGGGAAGGGGAGGGGGGGGGGGGGGGGGGGGAAAGGGAAAAGGGAGAGAGGAGAGAAGAGAGAGAGAAAAAGGGAAAGAGAGAGAGAGGAAGAGAAAAAAAGAGGGGAAAAGGAGGAAGAGGAAAAAAGAGAGAGAGGAGAAAAAGGGAGAGAGAAAGGAAAAAGAGAGAGGGAAAGAGAGAGAGAGAGGAAAGGAGAGAGAGAGGAGAAGGAAGAGAGGGGAGAGAGGAAAAGAGAGAGGGAGAGAGAGGGAGAGAGAGAGGGAGGAGGAGAGAAGAGAGAGAGAGAAGGAAGGAAAGAGAGAGAGAAAAGGAAGGGAAAAGAGAGAGAGAAAGAAGGGAAAAAGAGAGAGAGAAAAGGGAAAGGAAAAGAGAGGAGAGAAGGAAGGGAAAGAGAGGGGAAAAGGGGAAGGAAGGAAAGAGAGAGAGAAAAAAAAAGGAAGGAGAGAGAGAGAGAGAGAAAAGAAGGAAAAGAGAGAGAGGAGAGAGAGAGGAGGAGGGGGAGAAGAGAGAGAGAGAAGGAAGGAAAAAGAGAGAGAGAGAGAGAGGGAAAAAAAAAGGAAAAGGAAAGGAAGGAAAAAAAGGAGAGGAGGGAAAAGAGAGAGAGAGAGAAAAAAAGGGGGGGGGGGAGAGAGAGAAAAGGGAAGGAGAAGGAAGGAAAGAGAGAGAGAGGGAAAAGGGAAAGAGAGAGAAGGGGGGAGAGAGAGAGAGGGGAGAGAGAGAGAGAGAGAGAGAGGGAAGAGAGAGAGATGAGAGAGAGAGAAAAAGGAGGAGAGGGGGGGGGGGAAAAAAGAGAGAAAGAGAAAGGGGGGAAAAAGGAAAAAGGGGGAAAGAGGAGGAGGGAGGAGAGATGAGAGAGGAAGATGGGGAAGAGAGAGAAGAGAGAGAGGAGGGGGTGAGGAGAGGAGAGAGAGAAAAGGGGGGGAGAGAGAGAGAAAAGGGGGAGAGGGGAAAGGAAAGGAAGAAAAGAGGGAAAAAGAGAGAGAGGGGGGGGGAGAAGGAGGAAGAGGGGGAGAGGGGAAGGAAGGAAAGAGAGAGAGGAAGGAAGGAAAGAGGGGGGGAAGAGAGGGAAAAAGGGGGAAGAAAGAGGGGGGGAAGAAGGAAGGGAAAAGGGGGGGGAGAGGGGGGGAAAAGGGAGGGGGGGAGGAGAGAGAGAAGAGAGAGAGAAAAGAGAGAGAGAGGGGGAGAAAAGAGCCCGGGAGAGGGGAGAGAGAAGGGGGAGAGAAAGAGAGAGAGAAAGGGGAAAAAGGAGAGAGAGAGGGGGGGAAGGAAGGAAAGAGAGGAGGGGAACGAAAGAAGGGGAGGGGGCAAAGAGGGGGAAGGAGAGAGAGAGAGAGGGGGAGAGGGGGGAGAAAAAAGAGAGAGAGAAGAAAAGAGGAGAGAGAGAGAGAGGGAAAGGAAAAGGAAAAGGGGGGAAAAAAAGAGAGAGAGAAAAGAAGGAAAGAAAAGGAGAGGGAAAAAAGGAAGGAAAGGGGGGAGTGGGAAAAAAGGAAGGGGAAAGGGGGAGAGGGGGGGGAGGGGGGAAAGAGAGAGAGAGAAGGGAAAAGAGAGGGGAGAGACAGAAAAAGGAAAGAAGAAGGGGGAGAAAGAGAGACAAAGGGAAAGAGAGGGGAGAGAAGAGAAAAAAGGAAAGAGAGAGGAGAGAGAGAAAAGGAAAAGGGAAAGAGAGAGAGAGAGGAGGAGAGAAAAGAGAGGGAGAGAGAGGAGGAGAGAGAGGGGAAAAGAGAGGAGAAAAGGGGAAGAGAGAGGGGGAGAGAGAGAGAGAGAGGGAAGAGGGGGAAGGAAAGGGGGGAGAAGGGAGGGAAGGAAAAGGGGGTTTGAGGGGGGGAGGGAAAAAAGAGGAGGGGGGAAGGGGGATGAGAGAGAAAAGAGGGGGAGGAAGAGGGGAGGGGGGGGTAGAGAGAAGAGGGAGAGAGAGAGAGGGGAGAGAAAAGGAGGGGAGAGAGAGAGGAGAGGGGGGGGGAAAGGGGAAAAGAGAGAAGGGGGGGGAAAGAGAGGGGGGGGGGGAAAAAGGAGAGGAGGGGGGGGGAGAGAGGAGAGAGACGGAGAGAAGGAGAGGAGAAGGGGAGAGAGAAGAGGAGAGAGGCCCCAAACCAGAGAGAGAGAGAGAGAGGGGAAAAGGAAGGAGAGGGGAAAAAAGGGGGGGGGAGAGAGAGGAGAGGGGGGGGGGAGGGGAGAGAGAGGGGGGCGGGGGAGAGAGAGAGAAAAGGGGGGGAGAGGGAGGGAGGGGGTAGGAGAGGGAGGGGGAGAGAGAGGGGGGGGAGAGAGGGGGGGGAGAAAAGGGGGGAGAGAAAAGGGGGAAAGAGAGGGGGGGAGGGGAGAGAGAGAGAGAGAGGGGGTAGGAGAGAGGGGAGGGGAGAGAGGAGAGAGAGAAAGAGAAAAGGAAAGAGAAAAAGAGGGGGAAAAAAGGGGAAGGGAGAGAGAGAAAGAGGAGAGAGAGAAAGAGAGGGGGAAAAAAAAGGGAAGAGAGAGAGAGAGAGAGAGAGAGAGAGAAAGGGGGAGAGAGGGGAGAGAGGGGGAGGGATAAAAAGAGAGAGAGAAGGGGGAGGGGGCGAGAGAGAAAGAGAGAGAGAGAAAAAGGGGAGAGGGGAAAGAGAAAAGGAGAAAAGAGAAAAAAGGGAAAGAGAGAAAAGAGAAAAAGGGGAAAAGAGATTTTGAGGAGTGAGTGGGGGAATGAGTGAGTGAGTGAGGGAGGAGGATTTGAGTCAGTGAGTGAGTGAGAGGAAGAGAAAAGAGAAAAGAGAGAGAAGAGAGAGAGAGGGGGGAGGAGAGGGAAGAGGAGAGAAGAGAAGAGCGAGAGGGGAGAGAGAGAGAAGAGAAGGGAAGAGGGAGAGGGGGAAGGGGAGGGGAGGGATTTTGAGTGAGAGAGGGGGGATATGAGTGAGAGAGAGGGATATGAGTGAGAGAGAGGGATATGAGTGAGAGAGAGGGATATGAGTGAGAGAGAGGGATATGAGTGAGAGAGAGGGATATGAGTGAGAGAGAGGGATATGAGTGAGAGAGGGTTTATGAGTGAGAGAGAGGAGGGGAGAGAGGGAAGAGGGAGAAGGGGGAAGGGGAGAGAGAGGGAATGGGGAGAGAGGGGGAAGAGAGAGGAGGGGGAGGAGAGAGGAGAGGGGAGAGAGAGAAGACGAGAGAGAGAGAGAGAGACGAGAAAAGAGAGAGAGAGAGAGAGAGAGAGAGAGGGGGGGGGGGGGATTTGATTTGATAACATTTATTTACAGAACAATGTACATGCCCTGCAAAAAGCCAGGGTTAAGATACCAGAGCATCTATCCAAACTGGCTGTGCTTTTATTTGCATAGAGGACGTATCAGTCAAATAGTGTTATATACATGCCTGAAGGGCTGTGCTATTATCATTGTAGTAAAATATCATCTGGCTGGTAAAAAAAAAAACACTTTATATCACTAATCATGTCAAAGACAAAATCAGTGTCTATAATAAAGTTAATATAATCAACAAGTGCTAATCTGTGAACGGTACTATTCGATAGGATGCAGTTTTTATGCAACAGAGTAAATAATGGCTAAGATTACGTGACTTGGGCGCCTTGCACAGTTTGCAGTGGTGATATGAAACTGGTTTTGCCTCCAAAACTGCATCCTGTACATATTGTATAGTGTACTAATATCCTTTACGTAGCTTAGTCAATGTAACCTGCTGTCTCCAAGACAGTCTATAATAGACTTTATAGGGTTTGTCTATATGTGATGTCCCAGCAATACTCTCGTAATGGCAAATAGTACCATGTCCGTCTTTTTTTCATCCTTTCAATGGTCCATACCTGACCCTCATAATCTCGAAGACATCTGATAACAAGTTTTATCATTTGATTGAGAGACAGCGGTACTACATAATATGAATCATCATGGGTAAGTGCTAATCTGGTCAACTAATCAACCCTGTCACATAATGATATTCCTATATGTGAGAGTATCCAGTATAGTGACACTTGAATAACCTGTTCTGATGGTTTAGAAATTTGGTGAAGGATATTTCAGTTACAATGTTTTCTCGATTAAATGCAGTGAGTCTATGGAGAGCATTTTGGCTGTCAGTACAGACAACTAGGGTGTCGCTGCTGCTCGCTACCTTCTTAATGGCATGATATATGGCTGTTGACTCGGCATCAGTTGTGTCTGTCCAGTTTGACATACACACACTTTCCTCAAGATCTATATCAGGAATTAGTACACCAACCCCTGCTGTTCCATGAGAATCAATGGAGGCGTCATAGTAGATTGCAAGTGGAGGCATACAATGTCATCTATATATTTGAAGTAATGAGCTTGTAGACTGAGTTCCGTTTTCGAAGCCATGAATTTAGGCCCTATTAGTTTATCAATATGAGCATGTACATGCGTTCTATGCCACGGAGCAGTAAGTACTGTTCTGGAATGTTAATAGATTCGTTGTTCCATACATTAAAGAACATAACCGCATGAGCAATTTTAGTTTCCCATTCTAAGTTGGACTGTAGGAAATTGGAGTATAGATGCCGGGCATGCCTAACTTTATTATTTATCTCATTTGTTAGAATATTGGGGATTTGTGGTCTGGGTAGAAGCTGCAGGAATCTGATGCCAAGTATGCTGTTAACTTGTGCGACACAACTGTGAATAGAGTGGAGGTCTAGTGCTTTCCTCATAATGAGAACTTTAGCAGTCATTGAACATCCAAGTATAATTCTCATGGCCTTGGTCTGTAAAACTTCAAGGGGTTTGAGGGCACTCGGTTGCAACTTACTACAACTGGGCTTGTAGTCTATCATGGACCTAACAAGAGAGATATACATCAACATTAGGACTCTCAGGGAGGCACCTACACATCTGTTATGTATTGCAATGATTTAAAGTGATCCGGGCTGGTAGGAGTAAAGTTTTCATACCAGCAGGCAATGCTTTCAATTAATTCACCATGATATTTAGTAGCAAGGTGGTACCAAAGGCATGACTGGGGTGGGGCTCTTTTGTAAAAAGGAAGAGTTATACTTAATGCCCAGTGATCACTAAGAGTGGGATGCCTTTTGCAGTGCTTGGTAGTGTGTGCTGATTGTATAGAGCTATATAGTTTTTTTCTAAGGGGTAAAATAGGTGTAAGGGGTCACTAGTAATTTGGAGATAGTCATAATAAACCTTACCATTCCCTCGGAGCCTAGGATGGCGAGCATTAAAATCACCACGCAATACGACAGTATTACTATGTATCATGCAGTCAGGCGGTTTATGTACCACCTCACTATCATGTGGATTATATACATTAATGATGGTGATAGATTTACCGTCAAGAAATATTTCAATATGAAGATATTCAGCAGAGGTGTTGCCACGATTGCCATTAATCACTTTCGATGGATTTGAGTTCTTTATATAAATGCCAAGCCCTCTCGTAGAGGGATGAGCAATATTTGGTGTGTCATATGTGTATCCCGCAATGTTTGCATAACGAGCACTTATTCTGACTTCCTGAAGGCAACACACATCAACATTTTCGTAGTGAAGGTACTGGGAGAGAGTTGGTTTTTGGTTTGCGTTTCTGTAGACTGTTTATGTTCCAGGTAATACATTTCAAGAGATTACGTGGAGACATTGATTACTTAACCATTTCCAGGGGAGGGAGAAGAGAGAGGGAGGGAGGGAGAGGGAGAGGGAGAGGGAGAGGGAGAGGGAGAGGGAGGGAGGAAGAGAGAGACAGACAGACAAAGTGTAAAAGGTTATGAGTGCCTCTAAACAATGGTTGAGAGAGAGAGAGAGAGAGAGAGAGAGAGAGAGAAGAAACGGACAGAA
>NW_023650754.1:0-5875 GCF_015228065.2 Penaeus monodon | reverse complement strand
ATCATTTTATCATGATATCATCATTATTATCGTATCACATCATTACATCATTATCATCATTATCATCATCATTACCATCATATTGCAATTATATCATCATTATTGCAATTATTATCATTATTATTGCAATTATTGCAGTTATAATATATAATTTTACATCTATACTAGTAACAACTACAATAATAATAGTAATAACAATAATAATAACAATAATAACGTTTCTATAATCATTATTATATCATTATTTCAATTAATATCGTTATTACTGTAATTATTACTGTTATAATAATTATTTTTACAATTATACTACAGTAAAATTAATAATAATGATAATAATAACAATAATAATATTAATAACAATATTATAACAATTAGTATTATTATAATTATACTTATTATTATTATTATTGTTATTATTACAGTTATAATTATTTTTTGGCAATAATACTAATAATTAAAGTAATAATAATAATAATAATAATAATAATAATAATAATAATGATAATAATAATAATAATAAATAATAATAATGATAATAATGATGATAATAATGATAATAGTAATAATATTAATAATCATCAAATGTTATCCAAAATCTCTTTATTCTCACTTTTATCATCATTATTGTCATGATTAATAGAATTCTGGTAATTATTATCATTATTACCCTAATGATTGCCAGAATCATCAAATGAATGGAAAAAACGTCATTTGGGAGTCTACTCTCAGAAGCCTATATTTCGCTAGATTTTGCCGCTTTTTCGACTTTAGGGATTTTTTTTCTTTTACCTTTTTTTATTATATATGGACACAATTCCTGTTATTATCATCATTATTATCATGATCATCATCATTATTATCGTTATCATCATCATCATCATTATCATCATTATCATCATTATCATCATCATTATCACATTATGCAATTATCATCATTATTGCAATTATTATCGTTATTACTGTAATTATTACTGTTATAATAATTATTTTACAATTATACTACCAGTAAAAATAATAATAATGAAATAAAAAACAATAATAATTAATAACAATATAAACAATTGTATATTATAATTAATTTATTATCTTATTTTTTGTTATTATTACAGTTATAATAATTTTTGGGAAATAATAAATAATTAAAGAAAACAAAATGATAATTAATAATAATAATAATAATAATAAAAATAATAAAAAGATAATAAAAAAATAAAAAGAAAAATAATAATGATAAATAATGATGATAAAAATGAAAATAGTTAATTTTTAAATCATAAAATGTTATACAAATTCCTTTTTTCCCATTTTTTCATCTTTATTGTTATAATTAATAGAGTTTGAATTATTATCTTATTACCCTAAAAATTCCAGAATATCAAAATGAAGGGAAAAACGTCATTTGGAGTTACTCTCAAAAGGCTATATTTCGAGATTTTTCCCGTTTTTTGTTTTTTGGGATTTTTTTTTTTTTACTTTTTTTTTTAAATATGGACACAATTTCCTCTTATTATCATATTATTATATATTATCATCATTTTTACTTTATCATCATTTCATCATTATCATCTTTATCATCATCTTTTTATCATTAGCAATTATTTTTCTTTATTGCAAATTTCATTATATTGCAATTATTGCAGTTAAATAAAAATTTTTCATCATACAAATAAAAACTACAAAATAATAGTAAAACAATAATAATACCAAAAAAACGTTTCTATACATATTTTATATTATTTAAATTTAAATTCGTTTTTACGAATTATTACCTTTAAAATTATTTTTAAAATTAACTCCCCGTAAAAAAATAAAAAGATAAAAATAACAAAAAAATTTTTAATAACAATTTTATAACAATTAGAATTAAAATTTACATTTATTAATTTTTATTACATTTAAAAAATTTTTTTGGAAAATACTAAAAATTAAAGTAATAATAATGATGAAATAATAATAAAATAATAAAATAATAATAATAATAATAATAATAAAAATAATAATAATGTAATAATGAGATAAAATGAAATGAAAATTTAAAACTCAAATGTTATCCAAATTCTCTTTATTTCTTTTATCATCATATTGAATGTTTAAATAGAATTTGGTAATTATTATCATTTTTCCCCAAATAATTGTCAGAATCATCAAATGAATGAAAAAACGCCCTTTTTGTAGTTACTCTAAAAAGGCATATTTCGTAGATTTGCGTTTTTTGATTTTTGGGGATTTTTTTTTTTTTACCTTTTTTTTTTTAATAGGAAAATTTCTGTTATTATCACATTTATCATGTTTATCACTTTTTATTTTATCATCATCATTATCATCATTATCATCTTTTTAAATATCATTATATCATTATTAAATTTTTATCACATTATTGCAATTATTTCATTTTTATTGCAATTATTGCATTTTAAATATAATTTTAACTATAAAAACAACTACAATAATAATATAAAAAAACAATAATATAAAAATAAAACGTTTCTATAATCATTTTTATACATTATTCAATTAATATCGTTTTTACGTAATTTTTATTTTATAATAATTTTTTTTAAAATTTATATACCAGAAAAATAATAATATGATAAAAAAAAACAATAAAATTTTAATAACAATATTATAACAATTAGTAATTATAATTATATTTTTATTATTTTTTTGTTTTTATTACAGTTATAATATTTTTTTTGGAAATAATACTAAAAATTAGAGTAAAATTTAAAAAATGATAATAATGAAATAATAATAATAATAATAATAATAAATAAAATAATAATAATAAAATAATAATAAAATAAAATAAAAAAAAATAATAATATTGATAAAAAATGAGATAATAATGATAAGAGTAAAATATTAATAATCATCAAATTTTACCAAATTCTCTTTATTCTACTTTTATATAATTTTTATGATAATAGAATTCTGTAAAATTTTTCATTATTCCCCAAATAATGCCAGAATCATAAAATGAAGGGAAAAAACGTCATTTTGGAGTTACTCTAAAAAAGGCTATATTTCGCTAGTTTTTGCCGCTTTTTCGATTTTTGGGGTTTTTTTTTTTTTTACCTTTTATTATTATATTGGACAAATTTCGGGATATCATTATTATCATGATATCTCTTTTATTATCGTTATCATCAAAAATCATTATATATTATCATCATTACCCAAATCATTATCAAATTGCAATTTAAAAATCATTTTTACAATATTATCTTTATTATTGCAATTTTTGCATTTAAATATAAATTTAATATACTAAAAAAAACTACAAAAAAAATAGTAAAAACAATAATAAAACAAAAAAACGTTTCAAATCATTATTTTACATTATTTCAATTAATATGTTATTCTGTAATTTTTATGTTATAAAATTTTTTACAAAAACCAGAAAATAAAAAATAATGAAAAATAACAATAAAAATTAATAACAATATTTAAACAATAGTATATTAAAATTTAACTTATTTTTTTATCATTATTGTTATTATACAGTTAAAATATATTTTTTGGCAATAATGTAATAATAAAGAAAAAAATTTAATGATAATAATAATAATAAAATAATAATAAAATAAAAATAAAAATAATAATAATAATAATAAAATAATAAAATAATGATAATAATAAAAAATAATAAAAAAAAAATAAGGGAGATAAAATTGAAAATAATAAATATTTAATAATATTAATAACTTTAAATGTTACCCAAAATTCTCTTTTTTCCCCACTTTATCATCATTATTGTTAAAATTAATAGAGTTCGGAATTTATTATCATTATTCCCCAAAAATTTGCCAGAATATAAAATGAATGGAAAAACGCTTTTGGGGATTACTCTCAAAAGGTATTTGCTGTTTTTGCCGCTTTTGACTTTTGGGGATTTTTTTTTTTCCTTTTTTTTTTAATATGGAAAACAATTCCTCTTTTATCATCATTTTTATCATGATTTCATCTTACATTTTATCATCATCATTCACATTTCACTTTTATCATATATTTCATCATTATTAAATTTTATTCATCTTATTGCAATTATATCTTTATATTCCCAAATTATTGAGTTTAATATATTTTTTACTTTATACTAAAAAAACTACAATAATAATAGTAAAAAAACAATAATAATACAAAAAAAAACTTTCTTAATCATTATTTATATCATTTTTTCAATTAATTTTATTACGAAATTATCACGTTATAATAATTTTTTTTTACAATTATACTACCAGTAAAAATAATAATAATGATAATAGAACAATAAAAATTTTAAATAACAATATTATAACAATAGGTTTTACATAATAATTAATACATTTTTGTTTTTTTAATACAGTAAATTTTTTGATAAAAACAATAATTAAAGAATAAAATAATGATAAAATAATAATAATAATAATAATAATAATAATAAAAGAATAATAATAATAATAATAAAATAATAATAAAATAATAAAAATTTTAAATAATGATGTAAAAATGATAAAGAATAATATTAATAATCAAAAATTTTACCCAAAATTTCTCTTTTTCCCATTTTTATCACAATTGTCATGAAATAGAATTTGGAAATTTTTATCATTTCCCCCTAAAAATTTTGTCAGAATCATCAAAAAAGGGAAAAAACGCATTTTGGAGTCTACTCCAAAAGGCATATTCCTGATTTTGCCGTTTTTTCAATTTGGGATTTTTTTTTCTTTTCCCTTTTTTTTTTTAATATGGACACAATTCCCTGTTTTTTATCATCTTTATTCCGATTATCATATTTTACTTTACATCAATATCATCATTCATCATTTCATATTTTATCATCATTATTGCAATTTATCATATTATTGCAATTATCTCATCAATATTGAAATTTATATCATAATGACATTTTTGCAGTTATAATATAAATTTTAACTATACTAATAACAACTACAATAATAATAGTAATAACAATAATAATAACAATAATAGCGTTTCTAATCTCAGTATTTATATCATTATTTCAATTAATATCGTGATTACTGTAATTATACTGTTATAATAATTATTTTACAATTATATACCAGTAAAAAGAATAATAATGATAATAATACCAATAATAATATTAATAACAATATTATAACAATTAGTATTATTATAATGTATAAAACTTATTATATTATTATGTTATTATTACAGTTATAAAAATTTTTGGCAATAATACTATTAATTAAAGTAATAATAATAATGATAATAATAATAATAATAATAATAATAATAATAATATAATAAAATAATATACATAATAATAATAATAATAATAATAATAATATAATAATAAAATGATAATAATGCTGATAATAATGATAATAGTAATAATATTAATAATCATCAAATGTATCCAAATTCCTTTATTCTCACTTTTATCATCATCATTGTCATGATTAATAGAATTCTGGTAATTATTATCATATTACCTAATAATTGCCAGAATCTCAAATAAATGGAAAAAACGTCATTTTGGAATCTACTCTTAAAAGGCTAATTCGCTAGAATTTGCCACTTTTCGACTTTTGGGATTTTTTTCTTTACCTTTTTATTATTATGGACACAATTCTGTTATTATCATCATTATTATCATGGATCATCATCATTATTACGTTATCATCATCATTACATTATCATGCATCATTATCACATTATTGCAATTATTATCATCATTATTGCAATTATATCATTATTATGCAATTATTGCAGTTATAATATATAACTTTACATCTATACTAATACAACTACAATAAAATTTATTAATAACAATAAAATAACATATAAACGTTTTTTATATATTTTTATCTTATTTAAATTTAAATTTTTTTAAATTTTTTAAATTTTTAAT
>NW_023650752.1:0-5875 GCF_015228065.2 Penaeus monodon | reverse complement strand
TTGTGTAAAAATTTTTTCTGTAATTGTGTACGAAGGGGACAGTGGGGGTCCCCGATTCTCTAAATAAAAGGATTTCAGTAAATGCCTTTCACGGGTAATGACCCCTTTTCCTTTCCAAAATGGTGTGTCACTAACGATCTTTAAATCTTGGGGGCACTCCTATGAAATACTAAACTTTTGTCCGAAACTATCTGGCCATGACAAAAAAAAGCTAATCTTCATCTGCCCCAGCTAAGCTCGCACCGCGCACTGCCACATCACCCATACACCCACAACACACACACACCCACACACCCCCAACAACACACCACACACACACACCCCCAACACACACAACCACACACACACACACCAAACCACCACACCACACACAGTTCCCCACACCACACACTACAGACATACAATTAAGTCACACTCACACTACCACAACCCCACCACCACCCAACACCCACACACACACACACAAAACACACACAACACACACACACACACACACACATTTATATATTATTAATTATATATATTATATTATTAATATATATATATATTATAATATATTATATATATACTACATTTTTTGTATACATTCATACATACATATATATATATATATATATATATATTATTATTTTATATAATATTTATATATATTATATATGTATTATATATATATATTATATAAAATAATAATTAATAAAATTTTATATATTTATGATGTTAAATATATATGCTATATATATATTTTTATTATATAATTATATTATTATATATATATATATAAAAATATAATTGTTGTATGTAGTATTTTTATGTATGACCACCAAAAACATATATTTTTTTAATAATATATATAATATATATATTATATATATAAAATATATATATATTGTGGGTGTGTTGTGTGTGTTGTGTGGTGGTGTGTGGTGTGTGGGGTTTTTAATATATATATATTATTTTAATTATTATATATATTAAAATTATATATTATTATAATATATATATATATATATATATATATATGTGTGTGTGTGTGTGGTGTGTGTTTGTGTGTGTGTGTGTGTGCGTGTGTGTGTGTGTGTTATAGGTATATATATTATATATATCATATATATATATATATTCTATAGGTTATATATATATATCTATATATATATTAGTATATATGTATATATATAGTATATAAGTATCATATATATATATATATATATATACATATATACATATATATATATATATATATAGATCTATATAATATATAATATATATAAACAATCAATATATATATATAAAAAAAATATATTATATATATATATATATATATATATATAGCTATATATATACATATATATTGGGCCTCGGTGGCCGAATTGTTAGAGCGTCGGACTCAGACTGTCCACGACGGTAATCTGAGTCGAGGGTTCTAGTCACCGACCGCCGCGTTGTTCCTTAGGCAAGGAACTTCACCTCGATTGCCTGCCTAGCCACTGGGGACCAGTCATCCCAAGTCAGTGGCCGTGTAAATAGAGATGGTGGACTCCCGAACAAAAAAAAAAAAAAAAAAAAAAAAAAAAAAAAAAAAAAAAACAACCGGGCGTTTGGTATTGGCAAACCACCGCTTCTAAATTGCAGAAAAATCACATGGAAACCCCATGATTCGTCAAGGGCCGCGGTAACCGAATGGTTAGAGCGTCGGACTCGAGAACTGTCACGAACGGCATCTGAGTTCGAGGGGTTCGGTCACTAACCGCCGCGGTTGTTTCCTTTGGGCAAGGAACTTCACCTCGATTTGCCCTGCCTAGCCCCTGGGTGGCCAGCCAAGCCCAAGTCCAGTGCTGGTCCCAAGCCCGGATAAATAAAGCGATTGATTACCTAAAAGGTAACACCGGCACTCCTCCGTGGAAAGAACTGGGGACCTACCACGTACCTCACTTCCAAGAGCATCAAACGTGACACTGCAATTGAAGTATCATGCGTGACCACGGCGGCTCAGACATGAACCTACCGTTAAATGATGATGATTACATATATATATATATATTACATATTTATATATATATATATATATATATATATATATATATATATTCATTATATATATATATATATATATAATATATATATATATATATATAGATATATATATATATATATATAGATATATTGTGTGTAATAGATATATATATATATATATATATATATATATATATATCTCTATAGATATATATATATATCTATATATTGGTGTATATCTATAATGTATATTATATATTATTCTATGCTATTATTATCTATATCTATATATCTACCATATATATATTCTTTATATCCCTAATATCTATATATATATATATATATATCTCTATAATCTATATCTGCATATATATATATATATGTATATACTCTATATATTATATATTATAATGTAGATATATATATATATATCTATATAGATATTCTCTGTCTATATATCTATCTTATAATATCTATCTCCTATCTGTATCTCCATATACCTATCTTACTTTACCTATATCTCTCTCTCTCTATCTATATACTATCACTCTATCTCTCTCTATCTACCTAGTCCTTATAGACTATATCTCTATCTATAATATATATCTCTATATATTAATATTATATAATATATAGATATATATATAATATATGTATATATACACCACACCGTGTGTATATATACTAAATATATATATATATATATATATATATATCATAATATATATATTTATATATATTATATAATAAAAACTTATATATTATAAAATTTTTTTTTATTTTTTTTTTTATATAGTATTGAATATTAAATATCTAGCTCTAAGATGATTAATTATTTTAAGACAGTTAATGAATAATAAAAACAACACATGTGTATTTATATTCATAATTAATCATATAATAAATTTCATAATAGTTCTGATTTTTATGGTAAATGATATATGTTAATTAATAAAAATCAATAGATAGATAATCTATTTATTTATCTGTTCATTATAAAAAATATAGTAGATATTTAATTAACATAAATTAAAAAATATCAATGGAATGAATCTATGATTAATGTCATGATAAGAAATATGAAATTTATAAATCTTGATTAGATATATTAGTCATATATTGAAAATATAATTTACTTGAGGTTTAATGTTGAATAAATATATAATTAAAATATACTTATTTTATCAATATATCATTATATGCTAATAATATATTTACCTATAAGATAAGATCTATTATATATGAAAAAATTTTGTAATATAAATAAAAAAATATATAAATATAATATGATAAGAGATATATATTACTTTTCAGAGTAAATCCAAATCGATCACTCAGAGTCACTGCAAAATTCACATATGGAAAGCCTAATAACAACAAGCACAAATAAAGAACACCAACATTCTTACACCACAGAACACCCTTTACAATATTAAAAATTTTAAATTCATTATGTATATTATTATATCTTATAATTTATATATAATACAAACAACACACAACAACAATAACAACATATATACATAAACATTATATGATGTGTGTGTAGTGTATGATGTGTTTGTGGTATTGTGTGTGTGTGTGTTTATGTGTATGTTGCCCACACCACACATTCACTATTCACTACACAAATATATGAAATATATATAATTAACATTGATTTTATTATGCATGACTCCTATTAAAGTGAGTAATTATAATATTTGATTTACCTTATAAAGGGACTATGGATAATAAAACTTCCTTTTCATCTTATATGATATATATTGTGATTCTTCCTCTTTCTCTATTAATATAGCAATATATTATTAAAGATTGTTACGTGATCAAGCCCATCTCTATTTCTGTTTTCTTTTCACAGGCAAAAATTGGAAAGAAGTTGTACACACACAAAACATATATATTATATATATATATATATATATATATATATTATATATATATATATATATTTTAATATATATATATTTTGGGGTGTGTGTGGTGTGTGTGTGTGTTGGTGTGGTTATGGGTTTTTTAAATATAAAATATATATATATATATATATATATATATTTATATATATATTATATATATTATATATATTAATTCCTAAACACACCACACCCCAACACACACACCCACACACATATATTTAATATATTATTATTATTTTAAATTATATATATAATAATATTATTAAAATATATAATTATATATATTTTTTTGTGTGTGTACAACTTCTTTCCCAATGTTTCTGCCTGTGAAAAAGAAGAAAAAATAGAGAGGGACTTTGAGACGAAACAAGGTTTTTTAAACAATAGACTTGCTGCGTTATTGCGAAGAGGACAAAAGGGGGAAAGAATCAGCAACGCTTTTTGCAAATAAAGAGGAAAAAAGGGAAAGGGTTTTTTGTCCTGAGGTGCCCCTTTTTGAAAGGGGGGAAATCAAAATATTCATAATTTACTCCCCCCTTTCCCCACCGGAAAGGGAGGCTCATGCACTGAAAAAAATGCAAATGTAAATTTTATGACCTCGTCCCCAATTTGTTGTAGGTGAATAGTGAACGTAAGATGCGTAATGGGAACACCCCACACACAACACCACACACACAACACACACAAAGCACGCACACACCACACACACACACACCACACCTTATTAAAGAAAATAAAATATAATAAAAATTTTATATAATATATAATTAAAATATTAAAATTTAATTATATATAAAAATTATTTTTAATAATATTTATATATTTGTGTGTGTGTGGGGTGGTGTGGGGGTGTGTGGTGTTTTTGGGGCGTGTGTGCATAGTGGAAATGTGACTTTGACTGTATGTCTGTATGGTTGAGTTGACCCGTGTGCATGTGTTGTGTTTATATATATGTATATATATATATATATATAATATATATATATATATATATATATATATATATATATATATATATATATATGCATATAATATATATATATATATATATATATATATATATAATATATATATATACATATCTATATATATATATATATATATATATATATATATATTATATATTATATATATATATATGCATATATATATATATATATATGTATATATATATATATAGTATATGTATATATATATATATATTATATTATATATATTATATATATAATATATAATATATATATATAATATATATATATATATAATTATATATAATATATATATTATTAATATATATTGTTTGTGTGTGTGTACATACAAAAACATACATACCATACATACTTTATATATATAAAATTATATATATATATTTATATTATATATATATATATATATATTATAATATATATATATTACATATTATGTAAAATTATATACTCTATATATACATATATATTTTTATATTATATATATAAAAATATTTATATTATAATTTATATTATATATATATGTATATATTATTATATGTTCATCATAAATTTAAGGGTTTAGGTTCATGTCTGACCGCCGTGGTCACAGCATATACTCAATTGCAGTTTTCCCCGTTTGATGTTTTGGAGTGATACGTGGTAGGTCCCAGTTTCTTTCCACGAGAGTGCCGGTGTTACCTTTAGGTATCAATCTTCTTATGTTATCCGGGCTTGGACCAGCACTTGATTTTGCGGGCTTGGCACCATTTGGTAGGCGGCCCAATCGAGGTGAATTTCCTTTTGCCCAAGGGAAACAACGCGCGGTTAGTGCTCGAACCCTCAAACTCAATTGCCGTCTTGACAGTCCTCGGCCCAGCAAAAAAGGTTTCCCCCCAAAAAGGGTTTTGTTTTTCTTGGTTTTTAGAGCTTTTCATTCCTTCCCCCCCGGGTTTTTTTTTTTTTTTTTTTTTTTTTTTTTTT
>NW_023650751.1:0-5876 GCF_015228065.2 Penaeus monodon | reverse complement strand
CTCCCCCTCTCCCCTCCTACGCCCCTCCTCCCCCCCCCCCCTCTCTTACCGCCCCCTTCCTCCCACTCCCCCCTACGCCCCTCCTCCCCCCTCCCTCCCTACCGCCCCTTCACTCCCCCCCCCCCCTACGGCCCCCTACGCCCTACCCCCCTATCCCCCCCCTACCCCTACCTCCCCCACCCCCCCCCTGCCCCCTCCTTTTCCTTAACCGTCGAAGCGGGGCCTGGGGGGCCCGGAAGGAGAGATCCCCCAAGGGGGAGGAGAAAAGGAGAAGGGGGAGAGAGAAGAGAGAGAGAGGAGAAAAGAGAGAGGAAAGAAAAGAGAGGGGAGAGAAAAGAAAAGAGAGAAGAATAGGAGCCATGCTGCCTTCCCCTGGGCATTCGGGTTTGCCGTTCATGGAGCCTGGAAGGTTAACAAAAGGATAACGGCAGACATTCAACTTGGCTTCTTTCGTAATGATGTCCAGTCATTGCCCCCCGAAGGGCTCAACTCCGTTACGAGAAAACCGTTCACCGGGAGGGGGGATCAAAATATTTCCTGGCCTCGATCCTCGGGGGACGATGGCCTATGTTCAGTATACTGAAGCCTGGTAAGATAAATATCCTTATTATCCCCCCGCACAAAACAAATGGTGTTTAATTTGGTTTTCTACCTCATGAGGATCTGCCCCCGAATTTCGGGATAGGGTTCCTATGTATTAATTTTTTATAAAACAAAAAATATCCCAGAGGCTTCCCTGCAAAACCTCAAAAAAAGGGCGGAAAAATACCCCAAAGATCAGACCCTGCACCCTTTTTAAATAATTTTCCCATATTCCGCCATGGCATTTCCAGGCGTCAGCAATACTTTGGCAAGAATGAAACCCCAGCACATCCGGGAAAAGATACTACTTAATACGAGACAAGAAGCCCCCCAAAAAGAAACCCTAGAGGTAAATCGTACCCTGCAGCAGTCTCACATATTTTGGGGGAAACAGCCGGGGGTTTCAGACCTGGATCAGTGCACTCGGCGACATCGTCACCACGGGGCTTCCAACGCCGTGGTGGCCAGGTAGACGAACCTGGGCATTCCGAACGGGAAGGGAACTAAAATAGTCCACGGAGGACTAAACAAAAAAAAAAAAATTTTTGGAAGCGCATACATTGCACGGAGAGAAATGTAAACACGCTGGGCAGATTCAAATTACCAAAGGTCACGGCAAAATTATCGAACTACGAGTGGAGGTCAGTCGTGAGGGTTTTCACTACGTCTGAATATATTTACTCTGTATTTTTTAAATGTTGTATTTCTGCAAAGATCAAACGAAAAAGTCAAAAACATTCTTGTATTGTGAAGATAGTCTATTCATTCATACCTTTTTTAACATATAATAATATTTTAAAACAAAAATGATGAAAAACAATTTTAAAAAAAGATAATAAAAGTAAAAAATGAAAATAAAGATAAAAATGAAGATAAAAGTAAATATTATCTTATTATTATTTTTTTTCATTTTTTTTATATTTCATTAAAATAATTATAATAATTAAATCATTTTTATTATTATTACTGTTTTAACTTTGCTTTTTTCATTATAATCAGGAAAATATAATAAAAAGAAAAAGAATAATACAATAATGATATGATCTTAATTATTATTCAAATTTCAACATTCGTACTGTTACTACTACTAATAATAAAGATGATAATAAAAAATAATGAAAAGATAAATTGATGTGGGTTAGATGATGATGATGATAATAATAATATAAAAATTTAAAGAGATAATGACTTTAAAAATAATGATAATAGTAATAAAGATAAAAGATATGATAGAGATATAAAAAGAAAGAAACAAAAAGGACAATGATAATAATAATAAAAAAAAAAATAAAATAATAAAAATAATGATAAAAAATAATTATAATAATAGATAAAAATAATAGTAATAATAATAATTTAATAATAATTAATAAAACAACAATAGAATAGTAATAGAATATAATAATAATAATAAAAATAAAAAAATAATAAAAATAAAAAAATGGAAAGATAACTTAAAATTTTTTTAAAAATGTATACTAAAAGTAAAATAATAATAACAAACCTAAAAATAACACTATTAAAATTATCAATGCTATCACTATTACCATTATCTCTATAAACTATTATTTTTCGCCACTGTTTTTTTTTTTTTTTTTTTTTTGACTATTTCATTAGTTTCATTATCATAATTATTAATTAATTATTGTTATTTTTTTGATTGCTCGTTTTCGTTATCTGCTTATTGTTGTTATCATCATTACCATTGGTCATCATCCTCATTACTAGTGTTTATCTTTATTTGTTATTAGCATCTTTTATTATTATCTTTATTAATTCTTTGTGCATATCATTACGAACCATTACTATGATTATTATTATCTTTATGATTATTACTATTACTTCTCATTCACTATTGGTATTGTTTCTTATTTCTGTAATATCATTATTTGTTAATCTTATTGGCCATGTCTGTATATCTATTTTATCATAATTATTATTTCTTTTTGTTATTGTTGTTATTCTCATTCTTATTATTACCATTATTCATTATTATATTGTTATTATATTTTACGTTTATTCATTATTATTACTATTTCATTATTATCATGGTTTTGGTTTTATTTCTAGCATTAAATCTTACATACTACCGCCTACCACTACTACTACTATTTTCATTTTATTATTATGAACTATTATATTATTGTTATATTATTTATTTTATTTATTTATTTATTTATTACAATTACTGCTATTATTATTACTATTTTAATCTAAATTACCATCATCTCCATCTCTCATCATCATCATTATCATCAGCATCATTATTATTGTTGTAATAATAATATAATAATAAATATATAATAATAATAATAATAATTAGTTAATCATTATTAATTGTTATTCATTATTTTGTATTATTATCATCCTTATCCTTGTATTGTTATCATTATCTTTATTATTATAGTAGTATTTTAGTATTAGTAGTAATAGTGGTATTTTTATCAATCATTAATCATTACGACTATTATTCTTATTATCTTTATCTTTATGATGATGGTATATTATTATTATTATTATTATTATTATTTTTATTATTATTATTATTCTTATTTGTTATATCGCTATTACCATCTTATCTTGATTTTTATGTTATATAATTACGATTATTATTATAGTTTATTATGCAATAAACCGTTATTTCTTATTATTATCATCATCATCATTATTATTATCAGATTTTGTTTATATATTATTATTAATTATTATTATTATTATTATTATTATTATTATTATTATTATCATTATCATTATCATTATTATTTCAATTGTTATCATAATTATTATGATTTTCATTTTGGGTCATAATTTATTGTCATATCCAAATCATTGTTGTATCATTATTATTATTATGAATGTTATTAGTTTTTATGTCATTATCAATTATATTATTATCATTTTCTATATGATAATTATCATTTCTATTATTGTTATTATTATTATAAATTGTGTTTATTATTATTATTATTATTATTATTATTATTATTATTATAATTATTATTAGTATTATTATTTTTTATTATTATCATTATTATTATTGCTCTTTATTTTATTATGACTATATTACCGTGTTGGTTTATAGTCCTTTTGGTATCACTATCATCTAACTTATATCATCATCATTATTATTACTGGATCCGTTTTTTGTGAACATAGTTATCATCTTCATTACTCCTCATTATTATCATTATCACTTATGAATAGTATCAACATCGTTATTATTTTTATCACATTATTATCATTACTATTTTTGTTTCATCATCATTATTATCATCTTTATTATCATTTTCTCATTTATTTAATTATTTTTTTAACATTATAATTGTCATTATTATTATCATTATCATCATTAACATTTTCATTTTCTCCATCATTAGTAAAATAGTTTTTTATTTTTTGTATTATTATTATTGTTATTATCATTATTGTTTATCATATTGTTGTTGTTGTTCTTATTTTTTTCTTATTATTATTATCACCATTGTTATTATCATTACTGCTTATGATACATTATCATTGTTTTATCATTATCATTATCATTATTAATTATCATATTAATCTGTATAGCTATTTGTCATCATATTGTTCATATGCACATAATTATTCTGGTTTATTCGTGCCATTAATTTTGCAAGAGCTCGTTGATAGACATTTTGTCATCATTACTGTTCATTTATCAGTCTCAATGATCTTATCCAGATCATTTGGCTTATGCATACTGTCGATAATTCGTTTGCCGCAGTTTTTTGTGCTATCCACTCCTCACACACACACACACCCACACACAGGGGCCAAAACAACACACACTCACTCAACACACAAAAACACACACACACACGCACACACACACACATATAACACACACACACGTATATATATATATATATATATTTAAAATATATTTTATATAAAAATATATATATATATATATATTTTATATATATATTTTTTATATATATTTTAAAATATAATATATATATATATATTAATAAAATATTATAATTTTACGTGTGTTGTGTATTGTGTGGTGTGTGTGTTTTTGTGTTGTGGTTGTGGTGGTGGTGTGTGTTTTTTTGTGTTGTGTGTGGTGTGTGTGTGGTGAGTGATAGAAAAAATTGGCAAACGTTATCGCATAGCAAAGCAATGTTGTGAAAAATCTGAGCTGAAAAATGGAACTTTATGATGCAAAATGTCTCTCACGGCCTTTCAAAATTTAAAGGCAGAATTAACAAGATTTATGTGCGCAAAACAAAATTGATGACAAAAAGCTATAATGATAATATGATAAAATAATATAAAAGATTGGGAAAAACAAAGATAATGATTCATAAGCAGTAAGATAATAACAAAGGTATAATAAAATAAGAAAAAAAATAACAAAACAAAAACAACAATAATGATAACAAAAAAGATAATAACAAAATAAATTCAAAAAAAAAAAACTATTTTAATAATTGAAAAATGAAATGTTAAAGATGATAATGATAATAAAAAGCAATTATTTTAAAAATAATAAATTAAAGAGAATAAGATAATAAAGATGATAAAAATGATGATGATAACAAAAAAATAATGATAATAAAGTTGATAAAAATAATACGTTTGATCATCATATGATAATGATAATAAAGAGAGTAATGAGATGATAACTATGTTTCCAAAAAAGGATTCCAGTAAAAAATAATGATGATATTTAAAAGGGTGATAGTGATACAATAGGACTATAAAAAAAACACGGTAATTAGTTAAAATTAAAAAGCAAAAATAATAATGAAAAATAAAAATAAAAATAAAAAATAAAAATAATAAAAATATAAAATAAAAAATAATAAAAATAATAATAACACAATTAAATAATAATAACAAAAATGAAAAGATATTTTCATAAAAGAAATGAAATAATTAATGATAATACATAAAACTAAAAATTTATAAAAAAAAGATAAAAGCAAAGATATTATGACATAATTTTGACAATGATAAAAAACTAATGTAACAAAGATAATAAAATAATAAAGATAAAGATAATATAAAAATAATAATAAAATAATAAAAAATAATAATAATAATAATAAAAACAAAATTTGTAAAAATAAAGATGATGAGTAATAATAGAATCGGGGTTTTAAAATTTCATTAATAAATAAATAATAATCTAATTATTTAAAAAAAAAAACAAGATAAAATTGGTAAAAGCGATATTAAAATATAATAATAAAAAAAATAATAATAAATATAATAAAAATGATAATAAAATAAATCTATAAAATAAGATAATAAAAATAAAAGTCGGT
>NW_023650749.1:0-5878 GCF_015228065.2 Penaeus monodon | reverse complement strand
CAATACTCCTTTTCAAATCTGTACTTTCACTACTTTGAAGAAGCTTCATGAGCTCTTTGCAGTGGTAACACATATTGGACTGGACAGTTGTCATCTCCTTGATGACCGTTGTACCACACTTAACATATCTGTTTGCCATTTCTTTAAAACGGCAAGAGTTGGCTCCATGCCCATAACCCAGGCAGTGGAAGCACCGCATAGGGTTGGGCACATATGGCTTTACCTTGAGGTGGTACCATGCTAACTTAACCGATTCTGGAAGGACTAACGTGTTAAAAGTTAGAAGAGCTGGTGTCGACTGTTCCAAACCATCAACTTTCTTCTTAAAACGTTTTACTGCCACTACATTAAAATTCTCTAGTTCCTCTAACAGTTTCTCCTCAGAATACCTCATCAGGTCTCGGGAAAAAACAATTCCCTTACATTGATTGAGGGTTTTGTGAGGAGAACATGAAACTTTAGCCCCAGGAATGTCGCATATCGCACACAGACGGTCACTCTCGTCTGGTGACGAAACCTCAACTATCAGGCTACCATCTTGTTGTGAGGTGATGCGAGGATTACGTTGACATACTTCAACAATTTTTCGATGTACTTCGAAAATATCAAGATCCATGATTGATACACCTTCAATGGTCTTCACTACTAGGTACTTACTATATGAAATGTTTTCATATTTACCAGGTAAGATTTCCTTAGTGGATTGAGGAGGACTTTTCCCCTTCTTAACTGGTTTGGGAGCCCGGGAACCGGACTTTGAATACTTGTTTTTTGAGGCACTGCTTGAAGAGAAGAGTGTTGTCAGAGAAGGAGCTGAGAGGGATCAAGAAAAATTGGAGCCATTTGTCTGGGCTAGAGTATTTAAGATATTCGTAGAGATGGGGGTAGTAGAAGGACGGGGGCTTGTGGAAGAGGGAATACTGCTGAGGGAGGTAGTATTATGGAGAGGTAGACAATAAGGCTGTAAATTAGTAATAAGGGAGAATAAGGTAGCTGATGAAGAAAATTGTGGGGATAGAGGTGATGAAGTTCAGCATGTTGGGAGAGTAGGAATGTCTCCTGGAGATTGAGTGTTGACTTGGGTGGATAATGTACTGGTAGGCATTGAGGAGGGGGTAATAGTTGCAGTGTTCAGAGCCATAGTCAAAGGAGAGCCTGGGGTTGGGAATCGGGAGAGTTGCATTGGTGGGGCTATTTGATGAAGGGGAAGCTTCATTGCCCCTAATAAGGGGCATTAATGGCCATGGTAAGCCTGGAGTAAGTTGTGGAGAGAAATAGTCCACCTCTCATAGGGGTCCCTTGAGGGGTAAGGGCTAGACAACTAAACAGGAATACTGTGCCCATGGCTCTCTCAGGTCGTTCAGGCACAAAGTCAGCTATTCTTGGAATGCATTGGGGCGGTCTTGGTCTTCGAAAAGTCAGAAAGACACAATATTATCCGAGAGCTTAGATTTTAACTCAAGAAAGCTAGAAACTTGTTCATTATTCCAATTCAGTTTATTGAATTCTTCTTCAGTAGCTCATTCATGGGAGAACTAATGGTAGCAGATTTTTGGTATAAAATTTTCTATAGTACGAAATTGTTCCAATGAAAGATTTTAGTTGTTTTTTGGTGTTGGCAAAAACATTAACTCAATATTTTTAAAATCGGTCTTCAGGTGGTTTAAACATTCTTTCAGAGAACACCCCAAGATAATTTATTTATTGTACCAAAAAAGCACGTACTTAAAACCAGCCGTTAAGCCAACAACTGTAATATATTCAGCAAACACCTTAGATCCTGCTAATATCAAACCAATTAGAATTGTGAATTTACAATGTTATCAAAGTAACAATTTGTATTCTTCAAACCAAAAACCACTTCTCATCAGTCTGACAAATGTTCCACATGCGGTTTTTGAGTCAAATGCATAATTACACATTGCATGAGCCCTCTGTTGGGGGAAAAAGCCATTATTTCTTAGATTCTAAAGGTAGAGGAATCTCTAATTTCAGATCTATCTCGGTAAAATATCATTTACAAAATTACCCAGAGCTTCTTCAGCTGTGAGCATGAGTTCAAAATCAAAAATTGTAATGTCATTCAAGCTCCTGAAGTCGATACAAAACCTGTAAGTTTGATTGCGCTTTCTTACGAGAACAAACGGTGAACAATAAGGTGATACAGATGGCTCTATTATGCCTAACTCAAGAAACTTGTCATCTTCCTTGTGAAAACATTAATCAGATTAGGGGTTTTAAGATAACAGGGATAGTGGTCTCAAGCTTGATTACGTATTCTATGGGATTTTTGTATGATTGGCTTGTCAGTGAAAAACATCAGGGTATTCAGAAATAAGAACATCTTCATCGTCCTTTTGGTTGGACACTCAGATCACACCCTACATTTAAAGATTCACTACTTGTTAATTCCAGACACATAGTTTCATTTACATTATCATAATAATTTTCAAATTTACAACGAACATTACACAATTTTATTCTCAATTGCTGTTCACAAAGGAAGTATCGCTTCAGCATATTGATGTGAAAAAGCTTACTCTTTCCAAGCACTTTTATGGTATAATCTACTCCATTATCTTTCACGCCTATGACTGGATAATAATTGCATAATCATTTTATTGTGATCAGTGGGCAAGAGCACAAAATACCTCATCATTCACGTTTAACTTTCGATTTCTAGATTAAGGTCATTAAGCGACAATATCAAAGATATTTGCGGGCTGTCGATGGTACAAGTGGAAAGAAAAGCGTAGATCGAGTTTAGTGGCGAAGGATGGTGGAGAGGTCCACGGCTGCTCAAACATGAGCCCTACCGTTATTGATGATGATAGCTTTTGTAAGTCTGGCTGTTATCTCGGCTTTGGGGAAAAGGCCAATTTTGCAGTTTCCTCTAATCTGGATCTTAATTCAGTTACATATTGATAAGTAGACTTTCTTCTTTAGACCAAAGTTTTTACTAAATAGTAGCGGACTCTGATTGGCCTTCCATAAAAAAAATTCAAATGGAGAAAACTTCAGCGAATCATTCGGGGTTTCCCCGTAAGTGAAAAGAACGGCGGGAAGATATTTATCCAGTCTCGCGGATGTCAGAGCACAGCTTTTTAATCATTGCTTTCAAGTCTCCATTCGGGACGTTTAGCCGCGCCACTGGCAAACTCGTATGATACGGGTTGTGTACAGAGCTTCTTCTTTCGGGATGAAACCCGAGAGAAAATCTCGACTAAGCTTTCTGCGATAGTCATAGTGTCTATGTTCTTCATACATACGGCTTCCGGAAAGGCGTAGCATAATCTGTCATAGTCAGAATGTAGTGTCCGGGGTGGGAAAGCAAGATGATAATCGGACCGACAAGTCAAAAACGGCACGTGAAAAAGGCGGGGAAAATGAGGGGAACAGTTTTCATCGGCACCCTCCTAACGCTTCCCTTTGTGCGAAACCTTCTAGCAGATATGACACGATCTGAAATAACGTTGATATCTGCTCCTGCTCCAGGCCAGAAAAAACTTATGGCTATTTTTTTTTTGTGTGTGTGTGTGAGAAGTGGCCAGCTGTTAATGAATCATGAGAAAGATTTAATATTTTTACTTCGGGTAAACCTCAGAATAATCAATTACTTTCTACCTTTTCATGATAAATTTTACCTTCTAAGCAGGTTCTATAAATCAACCCCTAAATTATTGCATATTTCACTGCTTGTTCTAGCAAAGTCTATGTATTCTGAGCACTGATGACGTCACGTTGCTGATGTCAATTTGCGAAAAAACTGCGGGACACTTCAGAGGCTTACGTTCACTGATCGTCCCCTCATTGCACAAATCTCTACCTATAAAAGTCTCAAGCGATGGAGAACGGACATCATTACGTACCTTAGGCAAAATGATTCGGAGGGTTAGAAGGGGGGGAGCGAGGATCTTCAGAAAGATTCGAAAAGGATCAAGATCAGGATTGTCAGGATGAGATTCATCAGGTTTGAAATCCGGCGGGATTTTAAACCTGGAAAAAAGTTCAATTAATATGTCTGCAATTTCGTAGGCGCTTCTATGGACATGAATCCACCAATAAAAGAAATTTAATATAATAAAACACCTTATCTGAGGAAAATAATTAGAAATTCCCAAGTAATTTTAACCTTCACGAGTTTCCCATATTTGTAACTTGATGGAACGAGACTCATTCACAACTATTGTAGAGAATCCAGAATGCAACATTACTTCAGCTCGTTATTGAAAAACACACCCATTATCATCAATTATACACCTGTCTGGTTTAAACTCAAAAACAAAGTGAATTTTACTAGTGCTTATTTTCATAAAATTTCTAGGTTTTTCAGGATACTGAGGCCTAATGTAACCAGGCTTACCACCCCATGGAAAAGCGTTCATTATCCTTCGCTCCCATTATTAGTCTTTGGCTGAGAAAACCTCTGCGATCGACCGCAAAAGTTATGGCATTCCTGTACCATTCCATTTCGGAAGCACTATTATGAACATGTCTTTTAAGAAAAACCCTCCTACTTGCTCATGTTCTAATAATCTTTCAATAGCTTCCCGGATAAAAACCGAGAGCCTAAGTTTTCTCTCAAAATACCAGTTACTAACTTCATGTTAATTTTCAAACAAACAAAAAATAAGGAAAAACAAAAGTTAATAATGAACGAAATTAATAAAATGCCACAAATAACTAGTAGAACATCTCCAAACGTGTCTTCCACAGCACAATACAAGGTGATAATCACAGTTAGTAGGCCCCGAGTATTTAGCAGTCACTCGACCTTACACGTAACCAAGTACGGGAAGCGAGTTATGACATCCGAACATCGAACTATACGAAACACAGCGAAAAAAATTTCCTCTTTTACACAGGAGTAAAGACACTGTCGTTACAGTTAACGATAAACATCCCTTGCCTCACCTGCACCTCCCTTCTGCACATGCCCGTGGTTTACAAGTTTCTTTACCAGTAATATCACCACGACAGACGTTCCTAAAAGATATTAATGTATTAGAATCGTAGATAAGGAAACACCTTTAAATGAAGCGAACATATAATCAAAATGAACAATGACGACACCATCCTATTCACTGCGCCAATTGTAAAGGATCTTTTTCATTTGTATTTTAATATAATTATATTAAAATATATAATATATATATATAATATATATATTATATATAATATATATATAAAATATATAATATTTACAAATAATATAAAAAAAATAAACCAAACATCATGTAAATATCCACGTCCCCAGCGAGCGTATCAAACGACCCAGGTGTCACGGGGCTTGTTTAAGCCCGGTGCTGCTCCGATTAACCTCAGGGGCACGTGAAGTAAAGTAGCGTGGTCGCGTCAGCAAATTCATGCATATACACAAAAAAACTGGAAATACAAGAAATGAATATAAATATTACGAATTCACTGCACTTACAATATACCACGCCATGCGAATTAGCGTTTTAAAAAAATGTTTCCTACTCACGAAGCGAGGGCACAGGTTCACTTAAACAAGTGGTATGGCAAATTAACCGATTATATGGGAGAGTAAGACCGTGTAAGGACACCCACGCGCATGCGCATTTCAATAAAGCGGTACGAGGGAAAATTAAATTTTAAAATAAACCAACTATATAGATAAGTAAATAAAAATAGATAAAAAATGTATATATACATCCCTTTATCTGTATAATATTTTGCAATGTTTTTGGAATATTTTACAATCGGGTTTAAAAATGTCTTCATCATTTATAACCGAATCACAACAGTACACAAATTAATTTATACAACACCGTAAGTAAGTTTATAATACCTTAAACAAAACACACACACACACAAACACAGACTCAAAACACACACCACAAAAAACACCCCCACA
>NW_023650747.1:0-2500 GCF_015228065.2 Penaeus monodon | reverse complement strand
ATATATATAATATATATATATAAAATTATATTATATATATATATAATATACTATATATAATATAAAATTATATATATAATATATATATAAAATATATACATCCCTTTATATTATTTCTATAAAAAAATATATTTTGGTTTGAAATATGATATTTTAAAATCTAAAAACCCATGTTAAACACACCATACATATATATATAAAATATTATATATTATATATTATATATATATAATATATTTTAAAATATATATATATTATATATATTTTTATGCACATATATATATAAAATATGTATATGTATGCCCAAAATTTTTACATTGTATATGTATATAAAATTATATATATTTTATTATTATATATATAAAATAGATATGTATAGATTAGATTATAAAATGAAATAAATATATTTTAATATATATTTTTATTAATATATAAAATATTTTAAACCCAAACACCACACACACACACACAAAAACCCCAAACCAACCACACACACAAAATATGATATATTTATACATTACTTTAAAACTTTCATATTATATTATAAAATATATATTATATATATATATATATTATATAAAATTTATTTATATATATATATATATAAAATTTTAAAATTTTATATTTTAAATATCTATCATAAAATACTCAAAATATAATATATATATTATTTTATATATATTTGGTAATTATATATATAAATATATATATAAATATATATATAATATTAAAATATTATTATATATATATATATATATATATATATTTTCCCCTTCTTTTTTAAGGGTGGGTTTAAAGTCTGAGCCCCCCCCCCAATTTGGTCACAGCAGATATTTAAATTGTTTTTTTTCAGGTTGTGATCCCTTTTGGGAGGGGAGTACTTGGGGGGGGCCCCCCTTCCCTTTTCCACGGAGATTTGGCCGGTTTTTACCTTTTAGGAAATCATTCCCCTTTTTTATCCATTTTTGGGGACCAGCACTGATTTGCGGGTTTGGCCCCACCCAGGGGCTAGGTGGGGGCAATCGGGGTTGTTTTTTCCCTTGCCCAAGGGAAAAAACGCGCAGGCCGGTGACTCAAACCCTTTGGGAACTCAGATACCGTCTTTAAAATTTCTTAGCCCCAAAGCTCTACCAAATTCGGCCACCGGGGGGGTCGATCAGGGGTTTCCCCTGTTTTTTTTTGGGCAATTTAGAGCTTTGGTTTTTGCCATTGCCTTCCCCCTTTTTTTTTTTTTTTTTTTTTTTTTTTTTTTTTTTTTTCCGAAGCACTGTTTGGGGCTGGCTCCACCCCCCAGGGGCCTAGGCAGGCAATCGAGGTAAAATTCCCTTGCCTAAAAAAACAACGCGCCGGCCCGGGTGACAAAAACCCTCAAACCCAAAATTACCGTCGGGACGTCTTGTTTCCGACGCCTCAAACCCATTGGGCCCGCGCCCCCCTATATATTAATATATATATAAAATATATTATATATATATATTTTATTATATATATTTTTTTTTAAATTCTATCTATAATACTCAAATATAAATATTATAATATATATATATATAAAAGATATATATAAAATAAAATTTTATTTATAATATTTATATTTTATTATCAAAATATATAAAATTTTATATAATTTTTATCAAAATATTATATCTATATATAAAATTATAAATATAATTAATATATTATATTTTATATATATATAAATTTTAAAAAATTTTTGTATATATTTTATAATATATAAAAATATATAATAATATATATATAATATTTTATTTTTTAATTCTATCTATATATACTCAAAATATATAATATGTTTTATATATTTTATATAATATATTTTTAATATATATTTTATAAAAATATATATAAAAGGGATAGATAAAAAGAAGATAGATATATATAATATTTTGTTTGACTTATATAGATAGATAAAATAAAAATAATATTATATATATATATTATATATATATAATATAAAATATAATATATATATATATATATATGTTTTATATATATATATATATATATTAAATTATGATATGTATATGTATATTTTATATATCATATGCGTGTGTGTGTGTTGTGGTGTGTGTGTGTGTTTTTGGTGTGTGGTGTGTGTGGGGTGTGTGTGTGTGTGTGTGTGTGTGTGTTGTAAATTATATATTATTATGTATATATATATATATATATACATATATATATATATATATCTATATATATATATATATATATATATATATATATATAATTATATATATATATTTTATATATATATATATATATTAATATTGTATGTGTGTTTTTATACATGTGTTTTATAGATATATATATAACCTATATACATATACATATATTATTATATAGAAATATATATATATGTATGTAAAATATATATATATATATATATATATATATATATATATATATATATATATATTATATATATATATTAGTATATATATAAAAAAAATATATATTTTAATTAAATATATTTTAAAATAATATA
>NW_023650746.1:15000-32219 GCF_015228065.2 Penaeus monodon | reverse complement strand
TTTTTTCCGCCAAAATGTCCACTTACCCTTTCCCGTCGCCTTCGTTGTGTCGGATTTTGTTTCAAATCAACACCCCCAGGGGAATGACAACGTGTACTTCGAGGTAATAAGGGAAACTCATAGTAAAACACCAATATTAATAGGATTTATGAGAGACATATGTCTAAGAAAAACCCTTCATGCTCTTATTCCGGTTGAAAAAAGAGATTTTGGAGTTGATTGATCCGTGAATTAAATATATCACTCCAGGGAATTATATGATGATTGTGTTGATCTTCGATTCTTGACCTTTCGCCTTATCAGTAGATGAGGGTTTACCATATGGATAGCAAGTATGTGCGAATAAGTATGAGGTTTATAACATTCTTTCCGGAAATTCTCTCCCAAGTGTGGGCGCGACGAGAGGTCATAGATCAGGCAGAGTATGCATGAAGATTGGCCCCAAGATCCTGAGCTTTTTTGAAAAGTATTTCAACGTCCCCTTTTTCCTCTCCCGAAGATGGATATGGTTGCATTACCCGACTTCTCTGCAGGAGCCAGGGAAAAAAACGGGGGGTCTCTTACTTACAGGTAAATGCAGTGGATTAATCTAGATGTTTGGCATTAATAGAATATTCTGTTTTGTGACGAAAATATGGACTCATGAATTCAGCAAAATGAGATTTTTTAGCATTCTGGGGCATTAATCAAAAAAAAAGCAATTTTAAAGTCTTAACAGTTTTTTTGACGATATCAATTTAAATTTTTATTTGCATTATTTCGAGAGGAATATTGCAATATCTCCTCTTGGTGCATTTTTGTGAAACAGATTCTCTGAGCCAAGATATAGTCTTTGATCCTCTGCATTTTCTGTTTTCTATGCAAGACAATAAAAAATAATGGTGTACTTATTATAAATTTCTGTTATCAGTGAAAACGCATTGAAAAGCTTTATATCTACAATATACTTCACACACACACAAAAAAAAAAAAAATTGAAGAAAAACATGTTATCTGTACATAATATTAATACAAAACGAATAGAAAAACACATGGCTGTAATTTTTAAACCAAAAGCCCATAAAAATCGGCAATTGAGGCCACGGCATTTCTTAGCTAGTGAGACCCACAATTACCCAAATTAACAACCTTGATTGAATGAATAACAAAAATGCATTGTAAATCACTGGAGCTGAAAAAAACACAATGGACTATTGATGTGGCCTTTACAGAAATTTTGTGTGACTCAAACAAATACTTGTAGTGAAGAATTAATTTGCCTATTAATCCAAACAGAGAACAGTACCTCATGTACATTCCGGAAGTGTCAACCCCAGAATCAAGAGCATCTGTGACTGAGACAATTATCCCATGAATTGGCTCATCAGTGGTTTGGGAACCTGGTTAATCCCATGTGGTGGGAGGGACCTCTGGGCTTAACGAAGGATTTGCTACCTATATAAGTTTCCTTGGTGTGGTTTCATGTGAGTTATTTGAATTTTTCATGTCTAATCCATATCTTAATTGAACAATTTGTAAGTTTGAGATTAGTATCACAGATCACAGTGAATAATATTTCTATTTCTCTGTTCAATAGGCGGGAGCCAACATGGAAAGTACTGGAAACATCAATCTTTCCAAGGAATTTCATGGGTGTCAGTCTTGACAGTCTGGAGTCATCACACAAGATCAGCTTTAGTGTAAAATCACCTGACGAAATCGCCGAAGTCTTTGATGGTAAAAATCCTATCAAAAGGGTCATTTACTTATCCATTATTTTTTTTTTTCGTTTCGGGTATTTTGATAAAAAAAGAATTTCATCCTTGGGTAAATATTGAATGTTATTCTCTCAACACCTTCTCAGGAGCGTCTATCATCAGGATGATGGACCCATTACCTCACTGAAGCAACATTTGGGAAAGGGGGCTGACCAACTACCTGAAAGCACTGTAAATTATGCATGACTAATAAATGCGTGTCTGTGATTTTTAAAAAGAAAATGAATGATGTATTTGATTATCTTAGCTTTGTTATTTTTCAACTAATGCTAAATAATAAGAAAACAAATTTACATTTTTTTTCATAGAGCTCTTTTTCAACTTCATTCCCGTGCATTTCAAGAATGCAGTGCAAGATGACTTGTGGAAATATTTAAACACTGGCGGCTCACGAGGATGGGATTCTACCCCAGGACATGACTGTTAAGATGATCATGGACACGTGGACGCTGCAGAAGGGCACCCTGTCACACGTTAAAAGAAGCCTGGGGGAACCTCCGCCATTTTGACACAGGTGGCTTGTACTTATTTTGCAAAAAATAAAAACGTACCATGTAAACAAATCATTATTACCTTCGTTAAAATCTATAATCACTCTTATTTGCAGGAACGTTTCCTTGTAGAAAGGAGCACAAACTTTCCAACAGCACGGCTTACAAAGTGGTGGGTGCGCTGACTTACACGACCCAGAGTGAGGCCAACTTTTAACAGACTCAAGCCAAGGGTTTTGGATGAAGGGACTTGAGGATTACATCATCGTCTTTTCCCTCTTCCACCCACAAGGGACCAGTGGGTCATTTTTCAACCTGCAGGAGACAGGCTACTACAGAGTCAACTACGACGACCCCCAAAATGGAATTTTTATTATCCAAGCAAATTGAAAAAAGGACCACCGGGTTATTTCCCCCATCAACAGAGCCCAGATAATCAATGGGCGCTATGAACGTTGCTAAAGCTGGTACGGTACTCGCTGTTTCTCCTTTTCCTAAATTAAAAAAAGTTTCCTTGAACCACAGGTATCTGGAAAAAAAAACCCAAACTGCCTTGCCCACATTTTTAGAATGAAATTTTTAAAGATTGTTCCGGGTTTTTATATTTACTTAAAAGGATGATAAAACTTCCAGTAGATAAAAATTTTACGTAGTATCAAATCAACTTAAGTTAAATTTCCCTGATTTGGGAAAATTATGTTAAATACATTTCATTATAATTTTATTATTCATTTGTTTTATATACCCCCACACAACACCCACCCCACACACACACCACACAATATAATTGAAAAATATATATATATATATATAAATATTATTAATTATATTATATATTTTATTTTTTTAAAATTTTATAAAAAATTTTTATAATATATATATATATATTTTATTAAAATATATATAAAATATATATAAATATAATTATTATATATAAATTTTTTTATATATACAATAAAAATTTTTTAACAATTTCATTTCATATACTTTTGTATTATGTATATAATTGGGGGGGCCCGGTTTGGGGGAAAACCCGTTTTAGTCCATGCTAAACGGTGAGGGCGTTGGGAAATCACAGAGAACTTTTCATACCGTGGTAGCGTTAAAAACCAATCTCTGGGGGCCAGGGCCAAAAAGCCCCCAAAACGCATTTGGTTTTACAAAAGGGGGGCCATGGAGCCGTCGGTACCCCAATTTCAGAAGGGCCAAGCTAGATGTCTTTTAAGGGGCCTTTTATGTTCCAGGTTTTTTTTTACTTTAAGCGAAAAAATTTGGGTGCTATCTAGTTTCCTTTGGGGGTTCGTTTTTGATGCCTTTTGTAAAAAAAGTCACTTTTTCTGGATTTATGTGGTTCAGTTGGCAGGAAAATTTTGGGGGGCCAAAAACCCGGGCGGGGTGCACCCTGAGGGGCTGGCATGGGGCCTGTTACTTGATAATCCGGATCGCCAAAATCAGGCTATATGGGCAAACCCAGCTCGTTTCCCCCGTGGAGGGCCCTGGGCCATCAGGTTTTTCTTTTGCAAGACATTTCTGGGTGGAGGGGCCCGTGGGGGCGGGGCCCAAAGGGGGGTAAAGACTTTAAACAGCTCGACGAGACCTATCACCCCAGGAATTAGAGAGGGACCGACAGGGACCCACGTGGCTGGAAGCGAAGGGTGGTTGCGGCCATGTGCCCCTGTTGTGTTAGGCCCCTTAGATGATGAGAATATATATATAAAAGTTATTATTCTATGGTCTATATGTGTATTGTGTGTATATATATATATTATATACTATATATATATATATAGAGAGATATAGGATATATATAGATCTTATATATGGCATATACTATAATGTTATAGTATTAATATATAAGATAGATATATATATAAATTTATATATATATATATATATTATATATTAATTATATAATATTAATTTAATATGAATATAGATTATATATATTATACAATATATATATTAATATATATACTTTATGTAAAATATATAATATATATATATAATATCATATAGAATATATATATATATATAGATATAATATACTATATTATTAATTATAAAAAAAGAGTGCATATGTGTTGCTTGTGGAGTTAACACCATAAAAAAGAACGGTATTAATTAATGCCATATTTATGCAAGGTAGGAATTTCCAGGGGGCCGTCTCCAATTATATATATATCAATATATATAGAGATATATTATATGGGATTATATATATATATATAGATATAAAAGTACTATAGAATGGATTATATTATATATATATATATCTATATAATATATATTATATCTTATATATATTATATTATATAATAAATATATTATATATATATAATATATCTATATATAATATATTATATAGACATATAAAATAGATGTGCATATGTGTTGCGTGTGAGTAACACCATAAAAAAGAACTGTATTAATGCCCAATATTTATGCAAAGGTATGAATTCCAGGCCGTCTCAATTTAACGATATAGCCATCGGTGTGTATTGCCATATCTACGAAATGAAGGAGGAAATATCTACTGGTAAGGTGTCGTGAGCTCACTTACAAGAGAGAATGTTTCAAACGGACAAGCGGATACGACGCACTTAAGGGGGCCTAGATTCTTACTACACACACACGCACACGCCCCACCACGCCACAACGCCACACGCCACCACGCACCACACAAATTTATATATAGATACATATATATAATATATTATCTATGTATATATATATATATATATAATATATATATATAAATATATATATATAATATACAAGATAGGGACAGGACAAACAGATTAGGATGATAGAAATGATAGTAGGCTAGATTAGATATGTATAAATATAAAATTAATATATGTATAGATATACGTATATATATATATATATATACCTATAATATATATATATATAGTATATTATATATATATTATTATCTATATATATATAGTATATATGGATAGACCTGATAGATAAATAAGATAGGAGATATGAACGCGTTATAAATATCTATATATAATATTATAGATATATTATAATTATTATATTATATATTAATAATATATTATATATAATATAGATATATATATATTATGAAATATATATATTTAAACACCACACCACAGACACACCACTAATAGTATATATATATATATAGATTAGATATATCTATATATAAATATAATAATATATAATATTATATTTTATATATATATATATGTGTGGGTGTGTGTGTGTGTGTGTGGTGTGTGATTGGGGTTATAAGATTACTTAAATCCCACATAGGAGAAATAAAAGGTTGGGTGTCAAACACAGCAGATTATACGATAAACAATCTATTATAAACTTCAATAAACCACAGGATAACACGGCCACGATATAACTATATATAATCACAGTATGTATAGACAGATATGAATATCATATGTTGGGACAATGGACTCTGGAAATAAGGATCAAGATTAGCACTGGTACACAATTTGTGGGTGCAGTAAATTGGAGGTTTTGGGTGGGCAGGTCGAGGTCCCCCCCCCCCCCCCCCCCCGGTTAGAATGCTAGCGGCTTTTATTTCTTTCGGGTCGGAGCACGCTAGGGCGGGGCGATGACCCGTTCTACAGGAAATAGGTCTTGTGGGGGCTGATCCAAGTGTCAGCTTAGGCGCTATTTCCTGATTGGCTGGTGCGGATCGTCGCAAATTATAGGTCCGCCCTTTCGATCGGTCTCTGAGGGTTGATTTCCCTATTGATGCAGAAAATGACCAGATTCTCCAGAAAGTCAAAGGTTGCAGGCACTTGCCGGGCGCGTCTTTTGTCCGACCCTGGTGGATATTACGAAAACTCGGTAAATTAAGAAGGTCACATCTGTGTATTGTAACTTGATTTCATATTTTTATCAGGTAAAAACCTCTAAATATTAATACTTGCATTATTTGCACTGGTTAACTCTTACCTTAAATACTTTCATTATCGCTCTACATGCTGCCCCAAATCGTCCCGATGTGGTAAGAATTAAAGGAGAAGTTATTATACTAACTGAGTGGTATGAGTTCCTTGATCAGGGGAAACTCCCATAAGAGTGATATACGAAGAAAGGAGACAGCAAAAACAAAATCTGGCGTGTCTTGGATTTGACGCCACAGTTTTACTAACCACGGTTGTGCGCATGGCAGGCCTCGAGACTTCAGCTCCGGAAAGTTTTACAGGTTCTAACACACCTGGAGGTGCGCCCTTCTGATCCTCAATATCGTAGCTGAAAAGTACAAGTACCTGGGCGCCTACATGGCTCTAGAGAGGTAAGTGGGACGTAGGGTGGGAAGGGCATATTCGGAGATTTGGAAAAGGAAAAAATAGTTCGTCAACAAAGAAAAAAAACGTTTAAGTTAGTTTAATTTATCGAATATTGTCTCAAAAAAATGATGAATTTTAACTGTTTATTTTTTTTTCTTTGTTTTTTATATGATTAGTAATTAATATTCTTTTTATTTTATTTTTTTATAATTTATTATTATGACAGAGGGGTATATGCAAACAGAATCATGGGTAGGTATTTACATGCTTTTGTTTTTCCTTTGCAACCTCCGCATGTAGGTGATTGCAATAGCACTCTCCCAGGGTTATTGCAACATACACATTCGGGCGACGGTAACGTATAACGGGATAAAAGTAGGTTGCGTGTGGAAACGGGGCGAGCGGGGTAAAATGCATCCAAACAACTGTATGCAAAAGTAGGCATCTGTGTAGAGGATTATACTAGGGAAGAGAAATGTATAGGGATGGCAAATGACACCCGAACATGGGTTTGCAGGTTAGGAGTAGTCATTGCAATCTTCCTTTGTGTATGTATGGGTGGCTGGAGTAAAATAAGGATAAGGAAGTCAAAAGTTCACATTGAGGCTGGAAGAAAACAAAAAGTACCTTGTAGAAAAAACAAATCAGGGTTATGCTTGTTACAATAAAAACTGAGTTTGTTAGTAGCCTTGAAGTAAAATAATAAGTTATGTGCGGAAAAATGAGAGAAAAGAAACGAAACGTGCCTAAACCGAACCAAAAATTCAGCGAAATGTGCACTGACCTATAATGTTATGGTTTGCAATGAGCGCCCTGGAGCAAGATGGCATTATTTTGTGTCAAGTGCCAGAGGCGAGAAGTGCAACAAAATATGCGAAGGAGTGCGGTCTTTGAACAGTTATCTAAGAAAATCTGCTGGGGGATAAAGAAATAGCCTGCGTGAAGGGATTTAGGTGGATTAGTTGAATGGTTGTGCGTTTTAAAAGTGAAAAGAAGGTGTTATTTGTTTTTGTATTGGAAATGGGAAATGAATGAAATAAGCCTTGAAGGTAGGGTGCTCCAGGGGAGAGGGAGTAAGTTTTAAGTAACAGAGGAGACCTTGAAATTGTGGAGGTAAGGACTTAGAAAAACTGGAAATTGTGACTTAGAGGAAAAAAGAGGGCTTCTTAACATTAGCAGAGGAGATATTGTGGAGAGAATAGGGCGTAAGTCATGTGAGTAATGGAGGGACTAGGAAGCACTTCGCCTGGCGTGTTGCTGAAATTCAACGAGTTGGTTATGAGTTAATAGATTTCTAATCTTATTAATTTTCCACTTGGTAAGACTGGCCCCATGTTCTCAACGAAAGGCTCCTGGTACTGCGCGAAGGGCCTAGGGGGTAGGCATGGCGGTCGGCAGGGGACGACAAAAAGTGATAGAAAGAATGAATAAAGCCCCTAAGAGAGTAAGGATCTGGAAGATAAGATTCAATTAGTGTTCGTCGGCGGGGGAGAATAGTTATTGTGAGCAAGCTTTAGGACGTCGAATGAGACCAAGATTGTTCCCACCTGACTGTATGCATTTAATGTAGGCATTGTTGTTCTTAAATTAAATTACTCTAAATGGACCTTCAAATCAGGAGCAAAGCTTTGACTTAGATGAGTGCGGGGTGACTTTTCAAATACTAGTGCTCAACTCAATGTCCTTGTGGCGGGCAAACTTTACGTTTGAAATGACAAGTATTTTAAAACCCCTATTTTTTACGTCAAAAACTGCTAGAACTTCACATTGCGCGGGGCGGGCGTCGTCCATGAGGGGCCCTACCTTAAAATATGGAAGGTTAGGGGGGAATGATCAGTGTGCACTTTCTAATTCTGAATCCCAAAGTTAGCTCCGAAAGTGGACGGAGGGCCCATGTGATACTAGGTAGTTCACGTCCGTCGTATGATAGCGGTTGTCTCGCTGAAATTGAGGGCGCGACTTTGCAAAAAGCAATGGGCTGCATTTTCCAGAATGGCCATGTTTGGGTCGAAGACGGCTCCAAGCCGAGGTTTGCGGCTATCAGTGGTGAGGGACAAAAGGCAAGCTGAAATAGGGGAAGGCTAAGAGGTTGGAGCCTTAATTATTCGCGACTTAAGAGTTGTAAATTGCGGCCTTTTTTTCCTCGCCTGGCCACTGACCAAATAGATCCGTTTTAAGGAGATGGATTAAGCGGTTTGTCGCGATGGGAACGTAAACCTGGGAATGAACGGCCTGTAAAAAACCTGAAAGGGCCTAAAACTGATTTTAATTCCTTCTGGTTTCTTAGGTGTGCAAAGTCGGCATTGGCTTGAATTTTTTTTAAATCTATTAGTGCATACCTTAGATGAAAAAGGTAATGGGCCTAAGAATTCTAACTTAAGAGTTGAGAACTGACACTTGCTAGGTTGATAGTTAATCCTGCAGTTGTAGGCCTATTGAAAAACCTGACGCAATTATTCTCGTGTCAGAGAGTTGAGGATGAGCAAATAAATTTGAAATTCATTCTAAATACCACGAAGGGAACGATCCGTTAATTAATCTGATAGTACAAGTGTACAGTATCTGCTAAAATGTAGCGGGGGAATTGCGAAGGCCAAAAAGGGCATACCTTAAACTAAAAAATTCAAAAAGTGTCCCATTTGAGTCGGAGAAAAAGCGTATATGGGCACGCTCTCAGGAGCCAACAGGGACTTGGCAGGGAAGCCTTTAGCAAGGGCAATCGTTGAAAAAAAAAATCTATTATAGAGACCAATGTCTTGCCAAACAGACAATCTAAGATTAGGAAATGGGAAGGGTTTCTGCATGTTACTTTATTCAAACTTGGCGATAGTCGAAACCACTGGGCGGAAAGGTATTATCCCTTCTTTGGAACAAGGAGGAGGGGGGGCCCCAGGTGGATTGCTTGGTTGAATAAGATCATTCCAGCATGGTTTTAAACCTCCTTTCCAAGGCTGTCGCTTTGAATGAGGGATCTTTATAACTGGTATTTATGAGGCTTAGGCATCCAGGCTCGAGGGGTTAAATGGAGTGGTTTGAAGCAATGTTGTTTTTCCGATAAGGGACGGTCCTGGTGGCAGTAACCGCTGGGAATTCTTTAAACAAGTGAGTTAATATAATCATATCCTTCATGAAAATCTAAATTTTGCTTCAGGGAAAATGATCAGGAAGGCTCGGCTCATAGGGGAAGAATGATTGTTGCAGGTGGCAGAAAAAACAGGGGAGGGAGGCACGGTAAATCAGATTCGCAGATAGGCAAAGTCTGTGAATTAATAGGATATACAGGTACACCAGAGTTAAAGTCAATGGGGCAGGGGTCAGATTAAAATACATGCACCTTGACAAATTCTATTATCAGTAATATACACGGAAGGTAATGTTGCACCAACCTTTTACTCGTATGTTATCAGGTAATCTCAAAAGCCCCCCCCCCCCCAGTACCATTTGCCGAAGGACAAGAAAGTCTCTCAGTAGAAATCATGAAATGCCGGAATAGTAGTGGTAGGCATAGCAATAAACTTAGGAAGCATTATCATTATCGGTCCAAGATTTCCGCCAAAAGTCGTCAAAACGTGTTTTTTGCGCCTGCCCCGAAGGTTGCGTGAAGTGGGGGTCGGTATCAGGAAACCGGGGAGGAGGAGCGGCGCCAGGCGTAGAGGAAGGAGGATGAAGCAAGGGCGGGTGGGAGGGGGAAGGGGGTGTGGGGAGGAGAGGAAGGAGAGTGAGGGTGCAGAGAAAGGGTGGGACTATGGTTATGTGTTGACTTCATAGGATTTCGGCATTGCGGGTGTGGAAGGGGTCCCCCCCTTCCGTATGCGTCCATTAGGCAAAGGAGTCCTTAACAGGTAAATTCTTGACCATTAAAAAAGAATGCTATTACTCCGAGGGGAAGGGGAAAAATTCATGGTACCCGGTATAAGAAATATGACCCAACCAAGAGTGTCCCGGGGGGGTAAAATTAGATTCACTACGGACAAACTTGTGAGCAAAAAACATTTCACTACAAGAGAATGTTAAGGAACTTGTTGCCTAAAGATGATACCTTATCTCATGTTATCCCGCAAATGATATGGTTTTGGGGGACTCGGGTGCAAATCTAAGTGATTAAATCGCAAAAGTATCCAACGAGACCACAGAAACAAGAAGATCCCCCGTTGTCTAAGGAAAGAATAGGCAGGCTTTTGCCATTTAAATATAGAAGGAAAAGCAATGGGCGGTGAGTGATATCATTAGGGATGCAAACTAGTTGAGACAAAATTGTGATGTGTTAACCGGTATTGTGCTTGTAGTGTTGCCGTGTTATGGGGTTTGGCTTTTCCCTAAAAAAATGGCGGTTTGCTTGGCGGTTGTGGAGCCAATCTGACGTTTGGACTCACCTGGTCTGGGAATGCCGAGGCAGTGAGGGCCCAATGGAGTGAGCGACGTGCCTGATGATAAGGGCAGGACTGAGTCGAGATACATGAGGGGTCTGGCACCCGTGACTTTTGCAAAAAAAAACCCCCCCCCCCCCCCCAAAAAAAAACAAAAAAAAAAACGGGGGGGGGGGGGGGGGCCCCCCCAGGTTGAAACACCAGATTCCCCTGTCCGGTTGTACCAGTTTGGACACAAGGTTTGTTTGATACGTCCGGGGAACATGAGGTGAGTTAGAGGGGGATTAGATGACGGGGGGAAAAATGGAGTCTATGTCAGTATTATATTTGTCGATGGGATTGGTGCTTGGACTGGTTTGTGGTTTCGTGTCATTGTTGTGGAAAACCGCGGGTAGGGTTTGGCGTGTGGGTTTGTCGTTGGGGTGGTTTGTTTTTGTTTGTGGTACGCCAAGGGTGTGTTGTCTTGTTGTGGTCGTGTTTGCCTTAGTAGTTTGAATGGCCGCATTGGATAACGATACAGTGGGAGGAGCCTTCCTTGATTGGGACTTGCAAATTCGCCGGGTAACTTAAGTAAATCCGTATACTCACAAGGTTTCCCAACTTGCTTCTTGTAACAGGGAATAGTAAACGAAGCAAACTAGGAATAGATTTCCCACAAATATACGTCATGGAGGAGACGGGATGTTCGTTTGAAACAAGGGACTTGATGTGTGGAAATCATGGTTATGGGGGATTACTCTTAACCATTTTGAAACTTTGAACCGAAGCTGCATTGATAAAAAAATCGAAAGTCTTCTTCGGACCAAAAGAAGCAGCTTTAATGAGTAAGTCTCGCTGACTGAATATGATGAACTCACATCTAAGGATTTGAAACGAAGATCTAAAAATATCTTTGGAAATAACTCCAAAAACTTCGGCAGGATTCGGATTAGCAAGTTGAAGGCGTAATCGGTTTTAGTTACTTTCGCTGAGGGTCAGCTCTAAAACGTGTTTTCAGGCGCGTTTACGCATTATTGCCGAAAGACAGGTCCATCTCTAGACATTCCAACCGTGAATAACATTTCAGATTTCAAAAACATTTTTCCAAGAAAATTTTCAACCGGAATGGACGGAGCCATTTCAAATGTTCGGACGGATATGAATGTCTGAAGGGGTTGGAAACGTCAGTTTTGAAGAAGGGGGTGGGAAGGGTCAAGGTCAGAGGGGGGAGTCAATGGTGGAATTAGCAGTTGAGGGGTTATGGGGGAAGTCAGAGGTTGATCGGGGGAAAACGGGGGGGCGGGGGAGGGAGAATGCCGAAGTAAATTATTCCAACCCGAAGAAAAAATTCGCTAGTTCTCTGAGATTCCTGAATATTTCACTTCGTAAATTTCACTCATGAATAACGCGGAGAAAGGAGATGTGGTCCACTTCCACAATGTAGAGGAATGGAGAAACGAAAAAAAAGAAAAGTGGGTAACACCAGGCACAAACACGAGGGTGGGGAAAAAAAAAACAATTAAGGATTAAGAAGGAAAAAGACACGAGGGATATCGGACCTTAGCCGGCATAACCTTGCATAACCGATGTCTTGGGGACCTTTTTTCCCACCTGATGCCGCGGGGTGTGATGTGAAAGGACACTGAACAATATTCGCCGATGGTGGTACGTTATTGTTACCATTATGCGAAAAACAAGACACGTGAGGAGGTTCTTATCTTGCGCTGCACCAGATTTACGTGGAGGGGTATAAGATTTTACTCAATATCCACCACATAAAAGAAATAAAAGGTTGGTGTCAAACACACAGCAGGGTGATACGATAACAATTAAATTAAACTTCAATAAAAAAACATAAGTATATAGGCCACGATATAATATAATAATCACAGGGTATATAGGACACGAATGATCTATATGTGACAAGAATGGGGACTCTGAAATAAAGGATCAATATTAGGCACTAATCAACAGTCATATTAAGACATGATATAATATATTATTGTGGACAAGAAAACTGATTCTGGAAATAAGGAATCAAGATTATCACGGGTATACAATTCGTGGATGCAGATAATTCGGAGGGTGGTGCTGCTGTCATTTGCAGCGGGCTTTTATCTCGGGTCGGGCACGCTAGGCGGGGGCGATGGGACCCGGTCTTAACAGGGAAAGTAGGTGTGGTGATACAAGTCAGGCCTTAGGTCGCTTTATTTCCTGATTAGGCTGGCTGCGGACGTCGCAATTTCATAGGTCAGCCCTTTCGTCGGTCCTGAGGGTGATTTTCCTATGGATGCAGAAATGACAATCGTCTCAGGAAAAAGGACCAAGTCGAGCACTGCCCGGGGACGGCGTTTTTGTCGGACCTGGGGGGGAATATACGGAAACTTCCGGTAATTAAAGAAGTCAAACATTGTGTATTGTAAAAACTTGATCATATTTTCTCAGGTCAAACTCTAAAAATATAAATAACTTTCATATTGCACTTGTTTAAACTCCCACATGTAAATACTTCATTATATATATAAATAAATAGATATAATAATAATATTATATATATAGATATAGATATTATTATAATAATTATATGAAATATTATGTATATATATATAAGATGATATATATATATGATAGAGATATATATATATATTAGTATATGATATATATATACTATCTGTATATATGTAGCATACACACACCACACATATAATTCTACATATGTGTGTATATATATAATATATATATATATATAAGATATAGATATTATATTATATAAGATAAATATATATATATAATATTATTACACACACACCCACCAACACATATATTATATCATTATATAGATTAAATATAGATATATAAATATAATATATATGATATATATTTCTTGATAGATATATATAATAATGTTGTGTGTGGGTGGGGGGGGGGGGTAATATATATATATTATATATATAAATATATATATATATATAGATATATAAGAGTATATTATTAATATATAATAGTACATTACATACATATTATATATAATTATAGAATCATATATCGTATATTATAGATATTTACCACAACATTATATATTATATATATGTGTAATATGATAATAGATTATATAGAATCTTATATTATATTATATAGATATATATAAATATAATAATATTATAATATATAATATATATTATATATTATATAATAATATTTATGGTATTGATAATATAAATATATTATATATGTATGTATGTAAAAATATCTATATATCTATATATATATATATAATATATATAGATATAATATATATATAACATGTGTGTTAAATATATAAAATATACAATATATGCACACATATATACAAAACATATGTTATATATCTATTAGTATGTGTGTATTGATATAATTTATAATATTTATTTATATACTTGCTATTATTTATATTGTTTACATTTAAGTACCATGCCCTTAATATGTTTTAAATATATAAATACTATAAAATATTATATATATTATATATATGTATATTAATATATATATATATAATATATATATATATATATATATATACATATATATATGTAAAATACTTTACATAATGTATAGAGTATAAACATTATTAATGCTTATAATATATATATATATAATAATTATATATATATATAATATATATATATATATAGTATTATATATATTAATGTAAATAGTTACAATGTATATATTATACACATATTATATGGCCTTATTAAAGATATTATATATATTATATAAGCTAGATATAATTAGAATATTTTATATTAATAATATAGATATATATAGTGTGTGTGTGTGTGGTGTTGTGTGTGTCGTGTGTGTGGGTGTGTGTGTGTGTGTTGTGGTTGTGTTTGTGGGCGTGTTGTGTTTGTGTTGTGTGTAGTATCTATTCTATAGATATTTATATATTTGCGTAGTAAGATACATGCATATAACATAGAATATAGGACAATAATTATATATATATATATTAATATATATTAATATATATATATACTATTAATATATATTATTATATGATACATAGATAATATTGTATTATATATATTATGATATATATGTAAGATATATATATATATATATATATATATATAATAATATTCTATAATATATATATATATATTATATATAGATTATATTACACAACACACACACATATACTGTACAGGCTGTTTTACAATAATTATTGTTTCACAGCGATTACCTCCATGGATTTTAGGGTTTGGCGCTCTATGAGCTGTCGGTTCGTGACAAGATAGAGGGATCCTTAGTAGAGCAAAAAAAAAAAGAGGGAAGATTAGCTGTGAACTGGGTTGCCAAAACGGGCCACAAGGACTGTCTCGGCAAGGCCGCTCCTCTCTTTTCAGGCAGTGGATATGGGGAAATTGCAGACAAAAACACAAGGTAGGTGTAGGTGTATCTAACGAAATGTAACGTTTACAGTCTGGAAACATATGAAACACAGTTAAACACCATTGACGGCAATTATTACCTTGGAAGGCTTTCGAGAATCTTCGCCCTAATAATAGCGAAGAAAAAAACGTTAATGTGCTGCACCTTATTACAGTTCAAACACAGGATGATTACGTAAGATAAAACACCATAATCAGCAAGTAGGCAATCGTGAGAATGAACAGGAGAAATCCACACCATCATCGCTTCTAGGGAGTAAAAAGAATGTAAAAGGAAATGTAATTATTCTTCAAAAATTAATAGTTAGATTTTTGCAACCTCTAAGCATCACATTCAAGACAAATATTTAAAAAAAAAACAACAACAACAACTGAAGCATTTGATAACAATAAACTGCTTATTCAAGTGATTTTTGTTGTAATATAATCTATTATCTAGTAAGTTATGATAACCATATTAGTGCTTTTCTTATTCTTTTAATCACAACTACGAACTCTCGACCTCCCTCCCCTTTAATATATATACATTTATTTCAGATTTTTAGAAGACGGGATTCTAAATGTTCTATTCTTGAAATCAAATGTATGAAAATACTTGTTAAAAGTGACACATATTGTTACTTATATATTATAAGAATTGTATATCATCACTTCAATATTTCACATGATGAATGATACTCATAAGTAATATATGTATGACATAATAATCATTAGACTCTGACATATCAACAATCAGTATATCATCACTGCCATCATTATCCACTATTATATGATTACCACATAACCTGTATCATGATTATATCAACAGTCAAACATAATCATAATTAATAAATATTTGTTCTGTGTTCTATTACATACTTATTGAGAAGACCATTGAAATGCAATGCTTGCGTTATACCAAAAACTGCTGTTCTTAAAAGAATTAATCACACGAATGAGCTGTTACCGTCATTTGGGAGAAAAAATGAGACATTAAAGCCATAATGCATATATTGAGCAGACAAAATACAGCAACATGCATCCACAATACCATACAGCCTGCAACTATCTCGTAAGGTGTGACGCGTATCGTTTTTATCGTTGTTTAGTTGTTATGTTCACCATATTCTTGGTGTCAAACTTCATCCTGAAAGCAAAATTAAAAAAAATATATAGTTGTAAGTTCAATACTTTACTAATGCTACTATTTCTGTAACTACGGATAATAACTGTGATAATTTGGGGTTTATTTTACCCAATAATGATAAAAACAGAAGGAATAAAAAAACAGAGAAATATTGACAATGAAGAATTGACCGTTAACGGTGTTCAGATTTTCAGGTATAGATAATGATAAGGTGGGGGAGCACACCGAAAGTTAGTCTTTGCCGTATATGTTGGAATGGCAATACGGTAGTGAATAAAATTGCACTTCCATTTAGCATATGATTGGTTTGTAAAAAGTAAGATGATATCAAAGGACTGCAATGCATTCTACTATAGACTCCTTGAAGAAGGATATGTTTGAGGTTTGAAAGACTCGCCAGTTATTCCATAAATGTTAATTTTTTCTCCTTCCTTTGCAAGTATCTGTGTGCATACTGAACCATTTTAACTGATTCTTGTGCCACTGTCACAATTCCCAATAAGTTCCAAGTTCAAGAGAATGCCATTCAACATGGTTATCTGCTGACCTGGCCAGGTGCAACACAACCCATATCAACAGTCTTACAAGAGCAGATAACACCGGCAAGGGACTAAGCTACCTATGATGTTGACTTTTCCTTTGCACTCGGCTTACAGTATGCATTTATCTATACTGCTTTTTTTGGGCGTTTTTTTAATGTCATTACAATTATCGTGGTAGTATTTTTTATCATCATCCTTAGAAGGGGTAGATCTATTGCTTTAATTTATGTACTACAAT
>NW_023650746.1:0-10000 GCF_015228065.2 Penaeus monodon | reverse complement strand
AACTGGAAACCCCCTTGTAGGAAAGGGGACTTCCCATTGTCATCTCGGCCCGCGAAACGAGTTTAGTTCATTATATTTGTAACACAAAAAAATCCTATGATCACTAGATATTATATCAAAATATTTTAAAGTGTTCATAAGATGAATAAAAGTCTGTGAAATAAATAGTAAAGAAAAAAGACACCATCGTAAACAAATGTATAACATCGGTAAAATAGGTTATAAATGTCATCGTAAAATTGCAAATTTGATGTAAAATATTCATAAATATTCATAATAAAATGATAAAATGACAACAAGTACGATTAAATAAAGCTTAAAAGTCTTTCATTTTCCTTTCTGTTTTGTGGTATATTTTTCAGTACGGCAAAAGCGTTGGTGTAAAAATGTTTATAAGTGTACATAGAACTAATATAAACCAATAAACAATCACAGGAAGCGAAGCCGCGCAGGTGAGACGCTCCAGGTGCGCTCCCGTTTTCTTTCGTTCGCAGCTTCTCACCGCGGACGGGCATCCTAACCACGGGGGATAATTCAGGGGTTTGGCGACCTCGGAGGCGTACGAGGCTGCAAACATCCTCCGTGGAGCGAGGGTGGATGCTGTCTTCATCCGTAAGGGGGGGGAGACGGAAGACAATTATGTAGGGTACCGTGGGGGGGAAGTGTACAAGCGGTCCACTACAATATGACTTCAGATCTTACCCATATGCATGCATATGATTTCACATTTTATGCACCTAAATAAAATGTTTTATCAAGAAACTTACGAGGTCGTAATTAATGAAAAATATAAATCCTATCTGTATGAAGATATCTGAAAAATATTTTGATTTGATGCGGCTGAGTGTTATTAAACATATCAAGGAAGGGCATATATAAACGGAAAGATGTTTCAAAAAAGGTCCCAATAACGTACCGCATATAGGAGGCCATGGCAAACCACCGCTCTAAATTGCACGAAAATCATGTAGGAAAGCCCATGATCGTCAACGGCCCGCGGTGGGGCCGAACATGGTTAGAGCGTCGGATCAAGGACTGTCACGACGCGAAATCGATTCGAGGGTTTCGATGTCACGACCGCCGCGGTGTTCCCCTTGGGCAAGGAACTCACACTCGATTGCCTGCCTAGCCATGGGTGCCCAAGCCCCAGTCAGTGCTTGGCCCCAAGCCGGATAAAATAAGAGAGAATGATTACCTAAAAAAAAAAAAAAAGGTAACACCGGCACTTCCACCCCCCAGTGGAAAGGAACTGGGGACACTACCCAGTACTCACTCAAGGAGCATCACAACGTGAAAACTTGCAATTGAGTATCAGCCTGTGACCCCGGGCGGCCTCAGACATGAACCTACCGTTAAATGATGATGATAGGACAAACACGTATCAGAGTGTATCCAAAGTGTTAGGGTTTTCGGACATGATGCACAAAAGGGCCTAATAAAGACATGCATTGTTTTAATTTCGGTGGCAAAATAATAAAAAGATATTGATAGTAGTTTGGCCTGCTCTTGACTAATATTTATATGTGCACAAAAAAATATATATAAAGAAAGAAAGAAAAGAAAGAAAAATTTGGTTAAGTAAATTGCCAAACTCCTTTAAATTTGCCATTGCATTCGTTATGCAAAGTAGAAGATAACTTATTGCTATTCACAGCAAAGTGATCATATAAGAAGTTCTGAATACTTGAATACAAAATATACCCAAATATGAAATTACATATGAAATTGAGTATATGTCGCCTACCCTTATTTATTAAATATATATCTCTTGATACTGTATATATATATATATATAATATAATATATATATATATATCTAATATATATAAATATATATATATATATATTTGTATTTATCTGTGATACAAAAAATCCACCTAGCTGCCTCAATACAAAATTCCACCCATATCCCTATTTAACCTAAAATTACTAGGTCAATTTAATTATAGAGCATTATCAAAAAATATTAGATTTTTCCACCAAATAGGTTGAATGCACTGTTAACACCTGAAGATCTAATTCCCTTGAAATTTCATTTACAACATCAAGAAAAACTTAATAAATTGATATCCGAGACTCAACCCTAAGCATATAATCATCACAAAATTACCATATCTAGGGTCTCTAAGATTAACATCTACAGACAAAAAAATACTAGAATTGTTCATAACAAAAGTACAGTACGTAGAGTTGAAGCTTGTACACAAACTACTATGACTATGGTAACTTTTTAAAATTAAAGATAAAATCCCTAAGCATCTTTGCTTTAGGGGGAGGTTTGTCAGGCATTTATGTGAGGAAAACATGCTGCAGTCCGTTTATGCGTAGTGAAGAACATACATTTTTCTTCTAGGGGAAAAAAAAAATCTTTGGTTCAGGTATTTGTTGTCGGAAAAAATGCCGACTCAAAAAAGTTCATTGCAAATTCCCACCGTCTTACACATTGTTTTTAATTTCAAAAGCCCCGCCAAACGACTAAGTCTATTAAGGCAAGTATATATATATATATATATATATATATATATATATTATATATATATATATTATATATATATATATATATATATATATATATATATAAGTATATATATGAATTCCTCATAAAACTAATGTATTATATTATAATTAATGATATAATATATATATACATAAAACATATGGTATGCATATATATAATATAGATACATATGAATACACACATATGTATACATATATAATCATATATATACATATATAGATATATATATATATAGTAATATATTATATAGATAGATATATATATATATATATATGTGTGTGGTTTGTTGTGTGGGTGTGTGTGTGTGTGTGTGTGTGTGTGTGGGTTTGTGTGTGTTGTGTGAGAGTTGGGTGTGTGTGTGTGTGTGGCTATAATATATGTATATATAGATATAATATATATATATATTATATATAATATATATATATATTATGTATATGTAGATATATGTATATATATATATATATTTACTATATATATAATATATATATATATATATATATATATATTATATATATATATAGATATAATATATATGATTTGTGTGGAACGTGTGTTTGGAAATTACCACAATATCGGCCGACCCCGCTGGGAGCGGATTTTTCCAAGGGTCCCGTCCTGTGACAACAAACGAGTATTTCTTGATCCCGGAAGCTTGAGACTGTTTTGAATTCTATTTGTGTCACAGTTAAAAACAAATTCTAACTTCCACACATAAATTCCTACATAAAAGTGTAATGTTTTGTTACACATTTTTTTTATAAAGAGTTATTTCATTGTACTATTTAGGATAGGAGGGTGTGGCCGGAATTTAAAGATCGACAGATAGCAAAATCTCGCATTCGCGACTGCTGATATTAATTAAACGGAATTTGAAAAAAACAACAAACAACAAACAACAACAACAACATACAATAATAATAATGATAATAATATTAAAATAATATAGTAATAAGTAGGAATGATAATAATAATGTTAATAATAGTAACGATAATAATAATAATAATACTAATAATTAATATAGTGATATCATCTTTTGCATCTGAGTTTCATCAACTTTTTTCTCTTTTCATGCAACCTTTCTTTCTTTCCCTTGTTATCGACAGAATATTTAAAAATGATTGATGGGCAGCACCCGATCAGACATTGCCCGGGACGGAGTGGGCGGGGGGGCGGGGGCTTACCGTTATGCCTTGCAACCAAACGGTATTGGGTACGTGAAGTGTGCGTCAGTTTATTTAGCCATGTCCAACCACCTATAGCTCACCCACACACCATGATAAAGAAATAAGTAAATGAAAACATTATATATAATATATATATATACTATATATATATATTATATATAGGTTATAGATATATATATATCTAATATATATGTATATCTATCTACTATCTATCTATCTATATATTTATGTGGGTGTGTGTGTGTGTTTGTGTTGTGTGTGGGTGTGTGTGGGTGTGTGTGGGTGTGTGTGTGTGGTGTGTGGTGTGTGTGTGTGTGTGGGTATTTATATATATATATAGTATATACTATTATATATGATTTATATATATATAATAGATATGTATATATATATAATATATATATATTATATATATATATATATATATATATATATAGATATTATATGTGTCTATGTGTGTGTGTGGTGTGTGTGTGTGTGTGTGTGTATTATATATATTAGATATAGATATTAATCTATATAGTATAAATATAATCTATATATATTTACACACACACATATGTAGACACCACACATATAGATGTTTTGTGTGGTGTGTGTGTGTGTGCATATATGTATGATTTGTACGTATATATATAAATATATATATGGTGTTGTGTGTGTGTGTGTGTGTGTGTGTGTGTGTGTGTGTGTCTTTAATAGTGAACCTTCAGTGTCGAAACCAATAACTATAAAGAGGATTCTAAAAATTTTATATATATGCGTATATATTCAGAAATAGTCAGAGACAAACGTTTATATATGTTCCTTATAAAAAGGTATCGAGATCATAATTAAAAACTAAGATTACATATGCAATATCTCAATAAAGCAATTGTTATAGCTACCTTATTACACATATATCAAAGAAACTATGCATGAGTGAATTACAAAACATTTTAAATCAGAAAAGTGCATAATTAATGGAAATGTGAATGTCAATTCAATAAATTCATTAAAAATTCTACAGTTAATATGAGGCATATGGTTCTCATAAGAGAAAGCATTATATAGTGGAACATATTAAAGTAGTAATACATGGTTTTACGAGGGAAATTAATCTGATATACAATATGTGTGAAATCCAAAAAAACACAGTGTCCTAGTATAAAAGTCGGCACAGAAACAAACCAGTAATATAGATTTACAGTAACATTGCAGTTGGCATTTAAAAATTTGGACTTTAAAGGTACTAATGAATGTATTATATTGTAAGATCAGTAGAGAATTAGCCAGACAGCTAGAAAATAGATATTTGTATAGAAATATAGATAGCTTATTATAGACTGGACAGATTCTACTGCATGTGTAGTACATTTCTGCGTATTTGTGTATAAACCTACACAAAAATCGTCAGAGGTAGATGGGCCAGATCGATAGGTAGATAGAACAGATAAAAAGACAGAAGTATAGATGGATAGATGATAAATGAATAGACAGACCAGATAAACAGACAGTCTGAGAGACTGACTATAGATAAGCAAGATTCAGCATTCTAGCAAAAATATCGCATTCGATCCTTTGGTAATTCCGCTTAGGGTTGACCGTGCCGGCTGTGACTCGCACTCCCCCTCTCCGTCTCCCTCCCCCCTTCCCCCCCTACCCCCTCCCTCTCACCCCCACCCGCACTCACAAAATTCGCATCCTTCCCCTGCTCACAAGCCGCTGGGCCTCAGACGGGTGCCGGTCGCAGTCCGGAGCGCACTCGCCTCAGACAGCTGTCGTTTCAGCAGGTGAGCTGGGAAGGTGACGTTGGCGAGGAGTAGCTTTTGTTTACGGATTTTGTTGAAAATATAGATATAAAATAAGACACAGACATAAACAAATGAAATTAAAATAGACATAACATACATTTATATATATGTTTGTTCTATGTATGTCTTAGAATGTATGTATGTATGTATGTATTATAGATATATATATATATATTAGTATATATATATGATATATATATATATATATTTATATATGTCTGTATATAAACACAGACATACACACACACACAACATACACATACATACATACAATTATATATATATAATATATTATATATATATATATATATATAAAGTATACACATAATTTTCTATATCAATAATATATTATATATATTGTATATAATATATATATAGCATATATATATATATATCATATATATATATATATAATAGATATAAATATATATATATATGCGCGCCACACACACACACACACACCCACACACACACCCTCCCCACACACACAAAACACAAACACATTACACACATACCACACACACACACACACACACACACACACACACACACACACACACACACATATTCTATATTATATAGATATATATATATATATATATATATATACTATATATATATATATATATATGTATGCAATGTATGTATGCTGTATAAAATATAGCAAAAAATATTAAATAACATATATATATATATTGCATATATATAAGTAATACACACACACACACACACAAAAATGATCCTTATTCTTACTATAATAATGATGATAATGAATTGAATACGATAATACAAAAAAAAAAAAAAAAAAAAAAAAAAAAAAAAAGAAAAGAAAAAAAAAAAAAAAAAAAAAAAAAAAAAAAAAAAGATATATAATATATATATATATATATATTATATAATATATATATATATTATATAAATAATTTATATCATATATATATATATAACGACATTCATGTTAATGAAGATGGTGATATAATGATATGTAATGTTAATAATGATAACAATGATAATTATAACGATAATAATGATAATGATAATGTAATAATAGTAATAATAATAATGATAATGGTGATAATGATAATGATATTGATAACAATAATAATGACAACAGCAGTATAACAGTATAATGATAATAACAATAATAATGAAAATAATGATGATGATGATGATAATAATAATAATAATAATAATAATAATAATAATAATAATAATAATAATAATAATAATAATAATAATATAATAATAATAATATAATAATAATAATAATAAAATATATTGATACAGTAATATTAATAACGTAAAATTATAATAATAGTCATGATAATGAAAATAACGATAATGATAACCACGATATAGGAGTAACAATACTAATACTGATGATGATAATAACAGTAATGGAAATGATCATAATATGATAATGATAAGTGTTAGTGATAAAATTGTAACAATTATACTACTACTCCTCCTCCTCCTACTACTAATTATAATAATAACAATAACAATAATAGTAATAATAATATAATTATTGAAAAAAAAAATAATGATATCAATAATAACAGCAACCAAACAAGAAAAATTAAAGTAATATTCTAATAATGATAACAATGATAATGATAATTATAATAAAAACAATATTAGTAGTGACACTGTAGTAATATCGTAGTATCTCCTTAAATCATAGTTTCCCCTGAAAATCGCCTAATCACGAATTTCTGGTGTATTATTTCCTTCTCATACAGTACATACTTTGACATGTGACTTTGTAAAATATATTATCTTCTTATATTTAACTAGAAAATGTTCGTTTAATTGCATAGTTATTTTGTCAAAAAATACAGTTCTCAGTCCATTATACATAAATATTCTCAGGAAATTGAGAAAAACTACAACAGGATTAATGTTGAAACATTGATATTATACAGCACAGCCTTAACGGATAAAATATGACGGTAGAAACGTGTTTTTGGGCCCAAGAGACCTGATCCTGGGCTTTAAGGGACCGCCGTCAAACCGAGCTAGACTGTTTGCTACGTCTCATAACAACAACAAACGCACTAGTGATGAACGAGACAGCAAACTGGTGATCCCGGAGTTGTGTAACGCCTGGTGACCTGTTAATTGCCACCCTTCAGTGATTTTCATCAGTGTTTGTGCCAATTGTGTCTCAGGATGCCCGACGAGGAAACCAGAAGCACGCTGCTACCTCTAGCAACACCAAAAGAAGACATTACATCTGTTTAAGACATTCGGAGCACCAACTTTCTGCAGTCATGACCCTTCCATGTGGTTCACCATCCTCGCGTGTTGTTTTAAAGTGCACTGCATCAGCCAAAGTGTCGAGTTAGGTATTCAACATCACTCCTTAATCCAAATGTGTTGACTAAAGTTTCAGATGTCATTTCGACTGCTGCGCTATCGGTTGAGCCGTATGAAGTGCTGAAGACTGCATTGCTGGAATCTTTCATTACTACCAGACTTCAGTAACTTCTTAGCAAGGAAGAACTCTGCAACGAAATACCTTCTGATTTGTTACATTGAATGAAGAAGCTCCTTGGTGTCAAGTATGGTAGTTCTGACAAGATGATCTTTCTACAGCTTTTCTTCCAGTGGCTGCCTTCACATATTCAACAGGGTTATTCACAGTAAAAGGGAAGCTCACCATCAATGAACTCGCTAAATTAGCAGATGAGTTTATGGTGTCTCTCTGTGGCTGAACTAGCTTCCACATCTCAACAGAGCAGTTGGGAGAACTTGTTGCAAAACTCACTATCCAGTTTATTGTTGCTCTTCAAAATCAGGTACAACTTCTGTCTCGTTGCATCTCTACCAATAATAAGCCATGCTATAGGTCAAGAAATCAGTCCAGAGGAAGTCATATGCATTTATCACAGCAAATTCAAGGAAGCAGCAAAGAACTGTCTTCAACCCTGCAACTTCAATAAACTTTTAAACAACAAAGGCAAGCATTAGAGGCACAAAATTTTCGCTACTCCTCTTTCAAGGTTAGCATTTTGCCTGATCTTGAATTTGTATGCAGCCAGTGGATCAACAATCCCTGTATATAAATGGAGAACTCTTACACTCAACCTCAAGCTTCAGCGCACATTTCATGGACCTTCTATGTAGTAGCTGTGTCTCAAGCCATATTTAGTGCCGATTTTTTTGAAACTTCAACCTCCTAGTTAACATTAAAATGTGGAGAATTTGACACTACTACGAAGTCTGCTAATGCTCAACTTCTACATGGAAATAGCTTGCAGATATCCACAATCGATACCAACTGAAGTCCTTTCCTTCACTTACTCAGCCATACTCTGCAAACCCTACCCATAAAGCATTCTGTTACTCGTCACATCGAAACAAATGATTGACCTACACATGCTAGTCTCATCGATTACCTGCAGAACAGAATTGTTTAGTAAAAGAAGAGTTTGAGTTCTTGCTACGTTAGGAAATTATCTGTGCAAAATCCAGCAAATTATCATCCGGGCTGCATATCGTTTCTAAGAAAAATGGAGAACCACGACCCTATGGTGACTACAGAGCTTTCAGTACTCTGATGCTGATGGATCAATACCCTATTCCTAACATTCAAAAATTTACATCACAACTTTCTGGATGATCCCTCTCCAAAATTGGTCTGGTTAAAGCATTCCACCAAATACCAGTCCTCCAGACATCCCAAAAACATCCATTATCACTCCGTTTGGCTTGTATGAATATATCCGGATGCCTTTGAACTGAAGAATGCTGCACAAACATTCCAGAGTTTCATTGATGAAGTTTTACAAGGACTACTATTTGATCTGATGATCTCATTGCCAGTAAGGATACTGCTGAAAATCAGGATCATCTAATGCAAGTCTTCAAATGTTTTAATGATTATGGTGTCCAAATTAATGTAGACAAGAGTGTGTATGGAGTTCCGTCTGTTGATTTTCTCGGCCACACAGCTTCTGCAGCAGGTATCACACCACTTCCTGCCAAATGTGAGACTATTCAACAGTTTTCCTAAGGCCGACTACATAGTGCCAGCTCAAGGAATTCCCAGAGATGATTAACTACTACAACAGATTCATTCCGAAGTGTTCTATACTTCTCCAAACTCTGTATTCCATAATCAGACCATCCAAGAGAGGTCAGTCAGTTGCTCTTGCTGGACTCCTGAAACAGATATTGCCTACGATGCTAAGCAAGCCCTCGGTGTAGTAACTACACTCAGCTTTCCCAGTAAAGATGCCCCAATGTCCATCACTACTGATGACTCCAACACTGACACTGGAACTGTTCTGTAACAATATGTGGAAGTGGATGGAAACCTTTAGTTTTTTTTCTCAGAGAAATAATGATGAAGGGAACTAGAGCACATTTGATTAAGAACTTTTAGCTGTTTATAAAACGACCAATCGGTTTTGACATTTTATAGAAAGCAAGAAGTTTCACATCTCCACCGACCACAAGCCAGTCTCTATTATCTTTAGCACCAACACACCGCACA
>NW_023650745.1:0-5879 GCF_015228065.2 Penaeus monodon | reverse complement strand
AGATCGTGTTATACATGCAGATTTGGGAAGGATGTGTTAGGTCGTGCAGTAGAAGTGACACTCCTGGCATGTGCTCTGAAGGGGATACAGAACTTACTACTTTCAAGTTCAGGTGGCATCTCTTTTGTCTTCTTAGCCTCTTCTCTTTGGGCAGCATTTATCATAGTGTGCTGCCGATTGCATACCTTCAATATGGCATTCCTGGCAGAATACTTTGCAGTTAGTAGCCCCATATGCCTTCTTGCCATATGCACAATGTGTGGAAGTGGCCCTGCATAGACTTTTCTCATGTTGATGATCAATGCAGTTGTAGGCTTTATTAGGCAGAGGTGAGCCAGGCCTTATCTTGGACTTCTGCTTCAGGTCAGCTTTTTTTTCTCTCTTAAATTGATGAAACAGTACGTGATGAAATTGTGTCCCTCAAAGCAGATGATGCAGTCTTTGATGACGTAGTCCATTGCGACGAGCTTCTGGGTAACTTCTTCATCTTGTATATCCATTAGTATGCCGTGTTTCTCCCACTGCTCACAGCATGCTTGGTCCCATGCCTTGCAAAGGTCTATCTCCTGTGACAAGATTTTCTGCTGCATCCAAAAGTCATTGAAGATCTCGCCATCTGCTTGCTTGCACTCGGAGAAGGCCTTCCGTTGCAGCGCCTCATTACTGGCATTTTTTATATGCTCCTCGAGCTTTGTCAGTACATCGTTTACTGAGCACATTAGGTCTGTGAGTGCATTCAACCTGTGCTCCAGCACCCATCGCATCTCGGGTGTAAGGCACATGCGTAGCTGTATATGCTACTTTGATGATGGCAGGCTGAGTAGATCCACCATGACAGCATGATCTGACCATTCGCACTTCCATTCTCAAAACTGTTGGGCACTCGCATCTGCTGGCAATGCTTTTGGAGGCTGTATTGATGTTTTCGAGGTCGGTGGAGTGTGAGAAGCATTGGACACAGCAGAACTGGTCACTGTTGAACTTGCAGTTGAAGCTACAGGCTGCCGGGGAGTGAGGCGAAGAATCGGCTCCTGCAAATGGGCAGCCTCCTCATTCCTGTGTGCTTCCTCTCATCTGTAACGATCTTCTTCCTCCTTCTGATGGGCTTCCTCTCGTCTGGAATGATCTTCTTCTTCCATGGCTCTCTCGTCAGGAATGTCTCTCCCTCAAGGGCTCCTCTCGTCTGGAATGATCTTCTTCCTCCTTCCAATGGGCTTCCTCTCGTCTGTAACGATCTTCCTCCTTCCGACGGGCTTCCTCCCTCTTTTCATCCATCTGTATCATCCACTGGAGCAATGTAGCAACATCTGTGGGAGGTGGGATGCTGGCACTGGCTCCTTCAGACTCTTCAAGGCTGGAGTTCTGGCTTCTCAGGGTTGCCTTACTGGCATCTTGCATTTCTTTACTTACCCATTGTAGCGTGGTAAGAGTGTCAAGATAATACAGCAAATCGGCGAAAATCCGATGAAAATACGTCTATGCAGTGTGAGGGAGCGAGGGGTGAGTGTTTGTGTATATCACATCACTACTGTCACGTCACTGACTTGCGAGTTATATGAGCACCAAATGTTCATGAAACCCCTTGTACAACTTTCTTGTATATGACGCAAGAGATTCGTGTGTAAGGGACGAGGGTACCGGAGCACGGGCACCACACGACCTCTCCATATGAGGTCACGGTGTGTAGGTTTTTTGACCGAACGATGGCTTTGGTTCCCATAGAGTTAAGTTAAATCTTTATTACCCCCTGGCTAACTGCACAGGCGTGGGCAAGCTGTTACATTTGATGCATGGGCATAACATTATATAATGGTATTACATTTGAATTTTAGGCTATAACATTATAATATAAGTACAATGTCAGTTACAGGAAAGGGAAACAATTACACAGCCTAAAACATCAGATGATATGAAATAGTTACATAGTTCTCCGTACCTCATGCTAGGTGGTCTGAAAGGCTGTAACACATGGCACTCTTAGATATAATGTACAAGTGTTTGCTTATATTCTTCATTACACGGTTTACACTTAGTTTCTTCGACATTACAAACTGCACTGACCAGCTAATACAATCTATATCCAAGCCTGATTCTTGCGGTCACAATATCACAATATCTTGTTTTATAAAAACCATAGACAAAGGAATCTTGCCTAAACCGGTTATAGTGCTTTCAGGGTATTGAGGGTTAATCACCTCAGTCAAGTCCTCCTTGAAGGAAGCTTTAATGCTGTATAAAATCCTAGAAAGAGGTACCCCCTATATCCACACTTTGCTTGTCACATGCTGTCTATGCTAGGCGATTAGCATGATTATGCCTAGGGATTCCAACATGCGATGGAATCCACACCAACATATATCATGGCCTCGTTCTTTTGCACGATACACGTTTATCCTGATGTCATTTGGGATATTTCCTGCACCTTTATCTAGTGTTCAGAGCCTGTAGAGCACTCTGAGATTCGCAAAAAATTACCCCTGAGCTGAAATTCAATAGAAATTCGGTGGCCATGGGTATTTCTGCCAACTCAATTTGCGTAGCCCAGTCATGAACCTTCCTACAATCCTGGTGCTGCAAAATAGTTTTTATATACAACAAAAGTGCATACTGCTTAAGTAAAGCAGGGGGGACACTGTCTTTTTGGGGGGCTGTCGTATAATATATGCTTTGGTCCAACATTTCCCACAGTGGTGCAGAACGTCCATGTAGGGTCTTAGATATGGGTATGTTCAGGTGAGCTAGGCATTTACATGTTACTTGTATCCATGGATTTGAGTATGAATCAGTGTTATCATTTAAAGTTAGCTCTATTCTGTGTTTTAGTTGTCTTTGGAACTCTGTACAATGGAGTGTTCTCTAATTGACTTGACACTAAATGTAGTATTTATGTATAAAATTCTTTCATAAACAGAAGGTAAATTTAGTTCTTTTCTCATATTCACAATCCTTGTTGTTCTAGGGGCACCAGGAATTAACCACATGGCTTAATTTTGTACATTTTATAAACTGATTCCTTGAACAATACTAGTCCTGTAGAGTAAGTTAAGTAAGTTTATTTACCACCCCTGGCTATCTGTTCGGGCTTGGGGAATCATGATTACAGTTTTACATATATTTGACATAGTACAGTAGTCTGTAATGTACTGTAATTGTATTGGTAAACAGAAATATAAATCATACATCATACGAAAATTTTTACTTTCATGTGCTTTTGCCACTATGTTTACATAACACTGTTATGGGTTTACGGTAGTTATTACATAGTAAATTTAAGATAAGTATGAGTATATCTTCCAATGTATCAGATGAAATGAAATATTCACATATTCTTTATACTTCATATTAGGTGGTCTGAAAGACCCGTATCACATGACATTCCGAGATATAGTGCTCAAGGTTCGCTTGTTTTCTTCATTACACAGTCTACATATAGATTCATCTGCACTTCTTGCACCGTGCAGTTGCCAGTACATTCTGTAACCTAAACGTATTTTGGCAATAACTACATCACACTGTTGGTTTGACTTCGGTGCCACCCATAAGAAGGCTTGCTATCTCTATACTGATCATAGTTCCATATGGTACAGCTTTCAGGCCCTTTTAAATGTTAAACAGACTACTAGTTCTTCCTTATGAAAACTTTTCAATATATGTGCAACCCTAGCAAGAGGCATCCCAAGACTATGTTCACAATATCTTTGCAGCAGGCTTTTTTCGCCAATTTGTCTACATGGGTCGTACTTGTGTATACCATCATGAATGGTATCCATAAAAATTTAATGCTGAAATTGTGCTCTGTGCATAAGTTATCTTACATTTAATGCAACTCACAATTTCCTCATCGCCACCTGCTTCAAAGAATTTAGTGTGCGAAAAGCACTTTGAAAGTCACAGAAAACTACTCAAGAGCCACGAGACATTAAGAATTCCGTTGCGAGGAGTAAACCTGCCAGTTTCCGTTTGTGTAGTGGGGCCAATTTTGTACTAATATTAACTTGTGTTGTAATAAGCATTTTTTGTATACAGCGCAAGCACAAACAGCTGTGTATCCAGACTGTACGGATCCTCAGCAAAAACACTCTATACATCATAGCCCATAGATTCTGTGTTTTCCTTTACGTTTGCAAACACAATTTGTTTTAACACGCAGTTATGTACACTCTTTTTTTTGTGGACATTTTAAGGTGCACGATCAGTTTTTGAATTTCCATGGGGGGAAGGGGGAAACCCTTTTTGGTTTTTTACTAACTGAAAAACAGTGAGTTTTGTAATGTTCATGGAATTTGGTATCAGGGGGCGTGTGTGTGATTAGTCACGTTACTTGCGTGAATTTATGTTGCAGTTGTTTATGGAAAGCTGAGAGATACGGGGGTTTCCCTCAGAGCTTTGCCCCAAAATATGGTGGATAAAATATTTCTATCAGAAATGGATGGTAATTTGAATTCTGATCTCATGTTGCTGTTCTCGCGGCCCCAAAAGATAATCCTCATAGCCTCATTTTGCACAAACTCCAAGCTATTATTTCTGATTTTTCCACTGCAACAAGTGCAATTTCATGGTAGTTACACCGACCTTATAAAAGCCAAGTAAAACAGTCTAGCGAGCTTAACATTGATGCCATGTTCTTTTCTGACAAGAACTTTTAACGGTTTCAATCTCTCCCAGAGTTTTTCTTTAGAGAAGGAACAAGTTGCATTATTTACGTTCACCCCAAGATATTTATAATTATGGCATATGTCAAGCTCCTGGTCACCTATGCAAAAAGTGGGTAGGGGTTGATTATGGGTAGAGATCCATTGTTTCTCAGGGAGAGGGCTAATCCACACTTATGAGCCTTTGTTATGTGTTTGTCGAGAATTTTTTGCATCCTCTCTTGTGATGATGCTCTGACACATGTCATCAGCATAGCATATAATGGATTCACCATCCCCCAAGTGGATATCTCCACCAGCTTGGCATGAGGACATTGATCAGCATAAGGTTCAGAACTCCCCTCTGTGGGTCCCCAAATTTGAAGATTGTGAAGTGGAACTTCTAACTCCCTGAGCAAGATCTGTTCGAGAGATACATTTTAACCAGCTCAATATCTTACCCGGATGCCAAAAGTTAATATTTTTCTAAGATAGCTTCTCTGTTTTTCCATGTCAAAAGCGACTAGGTCAAGAAAAACAGTGTGCTTTCCGAATTAGAGTGTGAAGAGTACTCTGCAAAGCAATGTTGTGTGTACATCCCAAAAGAAATCCATTCAGTCTATGAGATAAATTTACCTTGTAACATGTACCGAGTCTGTTCAAAATTATCCTTCTAAACTTGCATACACATTTTTCACTTATCTCCTTCACTCCTATAATTTTGGTGCTATTATATATGTGGGTTTTATTTACTTTTTGATAAAACATTACAGAGTGAATTATTTTCATGAAGGATAATTTTATAAATTATAAAAGTGATTTATAATGTCTTATATCTATTATGCCACATGTATGTGATTTTTATTGTTTGAACTTATAGAAAGTTTTTCCTTAATTTTGTATAAATGTGAGGATCAAGTATAAGTCGTTATTTGTTTGAATCGATGGACCAAAATAATATGTCGGAATTAGAAAAAGTGTTGGAACGTTTGTTTACAACGCTCTCTTGGTTAGGCCGAAAGGGTTTAAGAGGGTGATCCGTGCTGCTATCTTTAATTTATTTTAATGTTGGGGATTGTCATAGATTTGTTTAGTTTGGAAATTGAAGGATTGAAGTTAGTTTAAGAAAATGAAGAGGGAAAAAATTGGGGGAAAATGGCATCTGGGATGTATTTTTAAAAACTTCAAAATTTAACAAAAAAATAAGGTGAAAGGTCAAGCCATTTTTTAAAGGTCCCCAGAATTTAA
>NW_023650744.1:0-5879 GCF_015228065.2 Penaeus monodon | reverse complement strand
GCATTTTAGCCTAATTTTCCACCAAATACCAGCCATATATGCATGATAAATATACTCTTGATAAATATGCTATACACTGTGTTGCACTGAGTTAAGTGATATGACATGTATGATGCTGGTGAGATGGTCAAAAGTGAAGACTGGGATTTTTTTCAGACATTCTAATATCAACCATCACTTTACACTTCATATTTGCTAAAATAAGCCTTTAATATGTTGATGTGTTTTTTCTAGTTTTACCAATCAGGTTTCACTGTTATGCTTGGTGATGAAGCCTCACCTCAATATATAATAAAAGGTGTATTGATAATCTCCCTAATTGCACTGTATCAAAACATTCCCTCTCACAATATCTTACAGTCCTGAACAGATGGACAAGTGCTATTCTGTTATCACAACAAATTATTCCAGCCTATAAATTGGGACTATTTCTTTAAAGTAATATAATTAGGTCCTGAAGCTACTAACAGCATGATTATAATCTACAGAGCAAAAGCAAAAGTTAGCACCCAAAAAAAACAAAAAAACATTGAAATCTGTAAAATTGGGTAACTGAAAGAATTCATTAATTTGCTATATTAAATTCTTTGAACATTTTTCAAAAATTTGCTAATAACAGTTATTCAGTGATTTGATACTTAGTTTTATGGAGTATTTATCTCTGTCTACAAGAACTGGAAGAATACGTAACATATGAGATTCAGTTTTAAGTGAAAACTCCACTGGCAGAGCTAACAGTGTTAAGTTTCAGAAATTTTTTCAGAAATCAATGAAGCAGTACTTCAACAATATCCCGTATAGATGCATTTATACATTTTTATACAGTTTGTTTACTATGTGAATATATACAAGTCACTAAACACTGCTCTTAATTTGTGCATGTTTTACATTATAACTGACAATATATATTTCATGTACACCAATAGTATCTAGTTTCCTTACAGCATGTCATTTACAACACATGTAACAAGCAGTCTATGTTTATAACTTCTCAACGGACAAAAATATAGATATATATATATAAAAATAATAATAATAAAAAAAAAAAAAAAAAAAAAAAATTAAGGAAATTTCTTGATAAATGAAAAATAAAACTTAAAGAACATAATTTTGATAATTCCAGCTTCTCAAAAACGGAACCTGGTCCTGAAAATGGTATGAGTCCTTCTTCCACTGTGAACATACCTCACCATCACCAGCATAACAAGCACTATGCTGGCTATCACAAAGTAGAAAGCTGCCATAGAGGTCTCTACGGTGGTCCCAGAAGTGTGTGTTGAAGCCAAGTATTGGGGCTGGTGGAGAGGGTGTTCTGGCAGTGGTACAGGGCCACTGTTACTCTTAGAGGTGCTGTCATAGTGTGAAAGAGGGGACATAAAGTCTCGTACATGACTATGTTTGGTGCTGTTTCTCTTCTCCTCCAAGTGCTTCATGACAATGTCTGCTTTATCCTCTAGAGATTTCTCCTCCTCAGCCACTCTTAAAAGAATACAAAGATTTGTTTATTTGATGCTAACCAATATACTGACACAATGAATGAAAGTTCTGAATTATGAATATCTGATAATCAATATTAGACATCATACAGAAATGTGTTACAAAAAAATTTCCTAATACTAGAGAAAAATTCTTTAACCCACTCAAGACAGAATTTTCCAATGCCATACTGAGCCTAAAAAGAGGCTAAAAAGAGGCTTTATATCTACTTTTGTGGCCTTCCATGATCAAAGTAAGAGCCAATCAAGTGAACAACAGGTTAAAAAGCTCAACCATGCATGACATGATAAGACATCACTCTGGTGTGAGCAACTATTTGCCCTGACATGGTAGGACATCATCTATCATAAGTGGTTAAAGTGGAGAAAAATTTAGAACACCACTTTTAAATTAAATACAAGCATCTCTACCTTCTACTGTCCAGTCTAGTCTCACCTGCTGAGTCCATCTTGGACCTCCTCCCTGTAAAGGGGCTGGTTGAGCATGAAGCCCCCAGCAATATGCATTGGGATGGATTCATGTGGAGGCTCTAACATAGCAGAAGGAGGAGACACATGCTTCAGGCTGCTGGCACCCCTGCTCTTAATCCCTGGATACAAAAGGTAGTGCAAGTGAACAGCTAAAGCTGAGACTGCCACAGTGGTTAGGTGCTGAAGGCAGCCATCTGTAAGAGAGAAGAGAAAATGTTTTGTTAACTATATTTTCTCTTTCCTTTTTTGTTGGAGCAAATTACTTAAGCTTACCTGATTCTACAGTTAGTTTACTACTAGGGAGAAATGGAGGAGGAAGTGGGAAAGCAGAAAGGAAAGGGAGAGGAGGAGGAGAGAGAAAAGGGGGAAGAAGAGAAAGAGGAGGGAGAGAAGGATAAGGATGAAGATGAGGAAGAGGAGGAGGATGGAGAAGAGGAACAGGAGAGGGAGGAGGAGACGGATAGGATGAAGAATAGGAGGAGGACGAGGAATAGGAAGAGGAACAGAAGAAGAAGAGGAGGAGGAGGAGGAGGAGGAGGAGGAGAATGTAGAAGAGGAGGAAGTGAAGGAAGAGGAAGTAAAGTAAAAGTGGAAGTAAAAGAAAATATGAAAGTTATGGAGAGGAAATCTACTTTCATAAGTAGACAAAAAAAATAAAGACAAAAAATATCATAACATATCAACACAGTACAAAACTGAATGACAAAATTTTGCAATTCACAGAAAGGACGGTACAGAGAAAGACCCAACTCTCAAATGATAATATCAGATCCAAGCAAGAAGCAAGATACTATGCATTCATGATTTTAATTAACAGGTTATTAACACTATATTTTAGACAAATCTCAACAATGACCATTTCTCCTCTACTTCACATTACCCGGTAATTTTTCTTCTCGCAGCAATTTACGGCCAATAGCAACGTGAGGTTTGGTGGAACTAAAACATCCACTTTTACTCTGCCAATCTAGTATGTCTGCAAGCCAATCTCGCCATAGGAACTCCACATAACCTAACATGCCACATACAAACTCTGAAAAATAAGGACATAAATAATATTAATGGAATGGTAAACAAGTAAAAACAGTACTAATATAAGTGAATGTGTATATGCTAAAATATATATGTACATATATATATATGTATATGTATATATATATATATATATATTATATATATATATATATATATATATATATATATATATATATATATATATATATATATAATTATATATATATATATATATATAGGGACATATAATATAATATATACACACACATGTATATATAAACATATGTATAAGCACACACACACACACACACACGCACACGCACACGCACACGCACACGCACACGCACACGCACACGCACGCACGCACGCACGCACGCACACACACACACACACACACACGCACACACACACACACACACATGCTGTATATACAGATATATTGTGATGAATATTACTGTTAAGTTAATGAGCAAGGACATATATGATTATTCGGTCTTGTCTGACATATATTACAACATCAGCAATGATAATCACAATGCCTTCAATCATACACACACAAGTTGACCAAAAGCGACAACAATAACTACAGACAACTCACTTACCCATTTCCATCAACAAATCGCGGTTGTTCAGAACATTATCACTGAAAGCCACAGATGTCAATGTGAGAGCCTCAGAATATAAGTTGGAGCACATCTCTCCCTGTAACTGCTCAATGCTTCCACTGCGATCATGCCTCACCAACCAGCGTTCCAGACGGCTGCCACAACCACTCTGAAATGGTTGTTGAGATCAGAGACTGAATGAGGACAGACAGACATTAATGAAAGAAAAAAATAATAATAATAACGATAATAAAAAAACCAATGCCCAAGCACAACAACAATAACCACTAATATAATAAGAAAAATAATGATAATATTAAATATTATGAATCAAAATTAAATAAGAATAATACTTTATAATCCCAGAGTTAGAATGATGGTATGAACTTTAGGACGACTGTAGAGTGTATGGAGTAATCTTCATATAAATCAAAACTAAAAGAAAACTGCTTAGTAAAAACGGTATTACAAAACATAAAATAAAAGTTAATGTTTCTTTTTAGAATATTCTCATTTAAAATAAATGATAGGAGATTGTAGCTCTGTATATTTAACTTAATTTTTGAGAAACCCCAACTTATAAACTGCTGGCACTAGACATAATTAATCCTTTAAACCCTTGCAACCATACTTCTGTCAATAGCTTATTTTCCTTAAATCTTGTTAAAATTTGCAAAAACCATCTTTTAACTAATTTTACTCCAGATGGTTTTAAAGGGCTGCATTACTTGTATACGAGGCATTCACCCGTGAGTGGTAACTTTGCATGGTCGTCCTGGGGAGTGTCTTATCTAATTACCTTTCTTTCTCCTAAACTCACTCACTCACTCACTCACACAACCCCACAAACACACAGACACAGACACAGACACAGACACAAAAGACACACACACACACACACACACACACACACAAAAAGTTGAAAGGAAAGATATGAAGACGCCTCAAGTTCATTTCATGTTAAGCTAAGTAAACTCTCTCTCTCTCTCATTCATGGTGGGGGGGTTTAAGGGGTAAAGTATAGGAAAAGGGGAATATGGAGGACAAGGGTAGGACCACAGAGGGGGAAAATGTGGATGTAGACTCTACCAATGACAGATTCTCATTTTGGGTAGAGTGCAGGGCATAGTCTAGCTGATTTATGTCTTTGGGTGGGAAGAGGGATGGGGGGTGGAGCTATAGAAATTCTGGGGTAATATACAGATATACAGAGTCTAGAAATAGAGCCAGAGCAGAATACGGGGATCACTCAGTAGCAACTAAATAAAATGGAATTATGATGCCAATTTGTATCACAGTATACACTGACGCCAAAACTGGCTTCACCGTATAAAATAGGTTAATGTCTAAAGCTCAATCTGTCCCCAAACTGTTGCTGATATTACATCCATTATGAGGGGCCCACAAAGGAGTGAAGCCTCTAAGAAAGGGGCGGCTACTTACATTTTTTTTTATCTTTTATTTTTTGCTGTTAATGGATGACAAGGAGTATGAGGAAATAATTCTGGCATTGTTTAGTAAGTTTCTACCAGCTATACCCTCCCAACTGACCCCTATTTACTCCACCAACTTGGCCCTTCATCTTGTTTTGTTCCCGCCACTTTCTTGCAAAAGAACATAGAAATATAAAATAAGAATTCTTATAATCTATGGCACTACAAACCCCTGATATAAACCCGATTGTGTCCTAAAAATCTGTCTGTTGAGCATGATATTTCTAATTTTTCAATCAAGTTGGCTGACTATGCACAGTAGCTGTTGATCAGTATAATGAGGGAAAATCCTGTCAACTATTACACTGGCAGGGTTGTTGTTTCCCATACTAGCACCATGAACAAAACTTCCAGAGTGACAATGTCTCCCTAACATCACTGAATGCAGCTATACCTACCATCTCTGCCACACAGTGTAGAGGATCTGGTGCACCAAGGCATATCTCTCCCTGCCTGCCTTTGGTTTATCATCTGCTGGCAAACATCTGTCATCGGCCATCACACCCTCAATTGGCTCCAGCAAATCAGCAGCAGTGCACTTGCACCTCTGACAATTAAAAAGAGGGAATTAAACAATTAAATAACTAAAAAGACAATTAAAACTGTGTGTGTGTGGTGTTTGTGTGGTGTTTGTGTGTGTGTGTGGTGTGTGGTGTGTTGTGGTGTGTGTGGTGTTGGTTGGTGTGTGTTGTGTGGTGAATGAGTGAGTGAGTGAGTGATGAGTTAGTGTGAGTGGAGTTGGGGTGTTGTGTGTGTGGTGTGTGTGATGGTGGGAAAAGTGATGAGTGATGAGTGAGTGA
>NW_023650743.1:0-5879 GCF_015228065.2 Penaeus monodon | reverse complement strand
TCTGCGGGGGGGGTCGGGAATGGAGGCGAAGGTGTTCGGGCATTAAGTTTATTTTATTTTATTTTATTTTCCCAAAATCTTGACGTGGAAAAATACAAAATGTAAAAAAAGTTTTGCCCCCCTTTCCCCCCGGTTACCACTTTAACACACTCCCACCTCCCCTTTTAATCCTCACCCTCCCCACCACCCCCCCACCCCCACCCCTGCACACCCCCCTTTCCCCTAAAACAGAAAAAACCAATCCCATCCATCAGCCCCGCCAAAACAAAAAACCCTTTTTTACCACGCACAAAATATGCCTTAGGGTACAGAGCAGGATAAAAATCATTCAACAGTCATAAATCTTTGCCCGAGGGCCTGTGATGTTACCCTTGATAAGTATTTAAGACAACAGGCGGGGGTTTTATAACAAAAAGGAGCCCCAGGCGGGAATGTGAATGCGCGGGGAATGCATAAAAGAGATGTGAATTGTTTGTAGTCGCGCCCTTTTTACGGGTATTGTAGGTTCTTATCCTTGCTTTTAATACTAATGTTTATAGAAGAAAGCGGGTTTGTTTTTGGAATCTCCCTGTTTTTGAAAAACATCTTTTCCCTCAATCACACCCATCTCCCCTAAATTTCACTACTGCCCCCCCCTTTGGTTGTCCCCCCCATCATTGTCAATTTACCCCCATATCATCTAATTTTCCCTCCTCTCCCCCTTCCCCCTACATCTACATCATCATCATCATATCATCTAATATCAATCCATCATCTCATCATCATCATAATCATTTCACATCTCACTTTAAAACTCACTCTTCCTCCACCCCCATCATTTCCCCCTCCCCTTTCCCTCTCCAAAATCATCATATCATTATTAACACCCTACTTCTCCCCCCCCTTAACATCATCTTTAACACCCCAACACAACATAAAAAAACAACCAAATCCCAAAAGAAAAAAAAAAAAGCCCCCAGCCAATACTAAGGGTCAATTTACCCCCCTCCGTACCCTTTAAACCCCCATTTCCTCTCTCTACCTTTTTTCCTCCTTTCCCCTGCCCACCTCCCCCCTAACCCCCTTTCCCCCTTCCTTCCTCCTCACCCTCTTCCAAAAAGAATTCGGGCGTCAAAAAAAATATAATCAAGTTTTAATGTCGGGTTTGGAAGTTGGGCCCCGCGCTCGTACTGGGTTATACGAACCCCGAAAAAAGCGTACAATACCCCGCTTTTTAGGGCCAAATTCCTCGCGTGGATTTGGCTGAAGGCAGTGAAAACCGCACACCACACACACATCACACACACACACACAAACACACAAAACACACACACACACACACAACCACCACCACACACACACACACACCCCACACACATGCCTAATACACATGCATGCAACATGTGTATGCACTCATGATACAGACAACGTATATGTACATAGATGCATAGTCGTACGAACAGGGCTGTACGTAATATTATACAGATTTTAAAAAATTTCCCGACCTAGTACACAACTTTCCAATGAGGAACACGTATAAATAAAGTAATAAGAAAATAAACAACCATAAAATAATTATCAGGTTTAAGAAAATGCTTCATCTTCCTCCCCTCATCGCCATCTTCACGCCCAAGAGTGCATTTCGATTTTTCATTCATCATTTCTTTCCTCCCTTCTCCTCCTCGTTTTAATCAGAAACACGGACAAACGATAGCAACTTACCTATTCTCTTCCTTCATAATTCCTGCATGTTTTTTTTCGTTAGTTCATTCCCTGTTCCCTTTTCCTTCCTCCCTCATCCTTCTAAGAATATCAGGAGAAAGCATCTATCCGTTTCGCTTTTTTTTTTCCCTCCTTTTCCTTCCTCCTTACTTCTTTTTGTTGAAGACACTAAGGGAAAAAGTCGATTTTCCCGCTTCCCTTCGCCTTCCTTCCTTCCCTTTCCCTTCTTTTAACACACAGAAGGGAAAAAAAAATTTGCTCGTTCCTTTTCCCCTTTCCTTTCTTTTTTTCCTTCCCTTGAACACATATACGAAAGAAAAAACCGATTGGCTCCTTCCCATTCTTCTTATTTTCTATTTGTACGCCCGCAACACACACACACACACACACGCACACGCACACGTACACGCACGGACGCACGCACGCACGCACACACAACACACACACACAACACACACACACACACACACACACACACACACACACACACACACACACACACACACACACACACACATTCCACTGTAAGACGCACTTACAAAAAGGGATCAGCTGTTTGCACGTCTCTTTTCAGCCCTCCTTTTCCCGTCTTTCCATGTCAAAAGGCGTTTTTGCATTCTCTCTGCTCTCTTTTTTCAGTCTTCTCTTAACGATTTGTCCTATTCCCTCTCTTTCATTTCTATTTCATCCTTTCTTCCTCTTCCGTCTGTTAAAATGACAAAAGCAGTCAGCGAAATGTCCATTTCCTTCCTTTTCTTTCCTCCCTCCATCCCCTCGTCTTCCTGCCTCCTTCCTTCCCTTGTTGAACTCGATAACGATAGGCCGTTTTCCTTCCTTTTCCCTACCCCCCTTCTCCTTCCCTCCCTGAACGTACAGGAAAAGCGAACAGTGATATGCCCATTTCCCTTCTCTTCCCCCTACCCCCTTCCTCCTTCCCTCCCTCCGGAATAGTGAACAACGATATGACCATTTCCCTCCCTTTCCTCCCTCCGCTCCCTCCTTCCTTCCATCCCTCTGTTGAACATAACGGAAAACCGATTAGCGATTTCCCCGCCCTGCTTAAACACCCACCTGTGCTAATGGCATCATAAATAAGGCATATATTCTCCTTTGCTTTATAACCCTGCAGTAAACACCTGCGCTTTACGTTCTCTCCATCAGCCGGTGTGCTTCGGCTGTTCAGCGAACGGGCTTCGGAAGACGCAGCCCTGCCTGCTTGAGATGCCTGCTTGGAGTGCTTCTTGTTTTGGGGTTGTTTTTTTTTTCTTTTCTTTTTCTTAAAGGGGGGAGTTAATTTTTGTTGTATCTCGCTTTGTTCTAATCTTATTTTGTTAATGCTGCCGTCTTTTTTCTGTTCTTAGTTTCCCTTTTTCACGAGCAATCTCTTTTCCCATTAAAAAAAAAGTGTGTATATATATATATATATATATATATATATATATATATTATATATATATATATATATATATTAATTATATATATATATATATATAATTATTATATATATATATATATATTATATACTATAAAATATGTGTGTGTGTGTGTGTGTGTGTGTGTGTGTGTGTGTGTGTGTGTGTGTGTGTATGTGTGTATATGTATATGTATATACAGAAATAAGTTATCCACAGAATGTCTTTTTATGAATCATAACCGAAATTTGTGATAATATTAACAAAAACAAATATATATACTCGTAATGTTTGATTTAATCAAAGCCTTTGGCATTGTCACTTATGAGACCCTGTTTAACAAAATGATAAATCATGACACTGATAACCATTCGTTAAGTTCTCAACAAAATTCGTAAAAAAACATATCAAAGAACTTAGTGTACACAAGACTCATTCACTACATAATGATCTATCAGTCTTTCCCCTCAAAGAGAGAATGTCTACTATGTACTGACTCTCTACGTTGTTTCGGTGAAAAACGATACGAGATACTAAAACATATTTTTTCAAACAAAATGGAGCATAATACGATGTTCTTCTTCGTCTGTCCTTAATAGTTTTTCTGCTGATCCGTATCTTTTGTATCTCAAACCATCTATGTAAAAAGAATAGCCTTGTAACTAATGATTTTTTTTTTTGGGGGGGGAGTATTGCATGTAGGTGTACGTTTGCACAATATTCTAAATAGTTGGTTTCCAGGAAGCTCATATCAGTAGGATAAATCATTCAAGTTAGTACAGAGGAAAATAAAGTTGATGCTGAATTGGTATATATTAGTAGGGCTTTTTAAGGTTTACACCAGAAATGGCAATATCTGAAGGAAAATGTCGCTTTTCAATAGTTAGGAAATTATTTTCGAAAAAATTTCCGCGCACGTATATTCGAGATAGATATTTACTGAAGTAATGTTTCGAGCTGCATTGTTCAGGGGATAAATAATTTTCCATAATCATCGCATCATGAAAAGAGAATTTGTTTTAAATGTGGAAAATTATTCTATGGGGATCACCTGAATAGATAACACGCGATTAGTTTTTTTTCCTCATTCTCTTCTCCTTTCTCTCCATCTCGTACTTGGTGCTTTCTTACTGTTCTCTGTTTGCGCTTATCTTTCTTTTCTTATCCGCTCTTTATCATTCCTTTCCATTCCTATGCTTTTTTCCCGGTCCTCCATCTTAACTCCATTTAGTTCCTGTGATTTCATTATTTTCACTCCCTTTCGATCCCTCTCTTTCTTCTTTTTTCGGTTTTATTTTTTCCTTCTCAGTCTCTTCCATCTACTTCTCACTCCATTTCCTCCCCTTTATTCTTTTTCCCTCATTTTAACTCGTTTCTATTTTTTTCCTTTTCCTTTATTTCTTTTCCCCACTCTTCCATCCCTCTCTTTACCCTTCTGTATCTCCTTGTCTTTCCTTCATCATTTCATTACCTCTTTCCTTTTAACTAATTTTTTCATCCCTCTTTCCTTGCCTTTCCTTCATCTTTTTCAGTTTATTTTTCATTTTTTTCTCATCTTCTTTCCTTCCGTTCATTTCAACCTCCTTCTTATCTATTTTTGCCTCCCTTTCCGTCCTTTTCCCTCCTTTCTTCTATCGCTTTCCTCCCTATTTTCTATCATTTCCCGCTCTTCTCCTCCTTCCTTCCCATTATTTTTCTACTCACTTCTTCCCTTCTTTCAATCACCTTTCTCATTTTTTTCCGCCTCCTTCCTTCAACCTTTTCCACCTCTCGCCTCCTATCCACTTTCCCCCTTTTTTCCCTCCCCCTCCCTTCCTCTGTTATTTTTCCTCTCATTTTCTCTTTGCTCGATCACCGTATTTATTTATCAGTCCTTCGAAGCAAAAGGGCGTGGTTCAACGCAAGAGCGAGGTGCTCCACGAGGCTCCGGATGCCCTGTGGCGAGATAAATCCCAGCATCCGGCCGGGGAGATGTTGTTATTTACTCGAACTGCCCATTTCGGAGGTGAGCTGTGCTTGAAAACGGGCGTGGGAAGAGCAAGGGGACACACACAAACACAACACAACACACACACACACACAAAACACACACACACACAACACACACACACAATATTTTATATAATATATATATATATATATATATATATATATCTATATAATATATATGTGTGTGTGTGTGTGTGTGTGTGGTGTGTTTTGTGTGGTGTGTGTGTGTGTGTGTGTGTGTGTGTGCATATACATATACATATATATGTTATATATGTTATATATTTTATATATATATATATATATATATATATATATATATATATAATTTTACAATATTATACATATATATGTATATGTATATGCACACACACACACACCACACACACACACACAACACCCCACACACACACACACCCCCACACACACACATTTTATTATAATATATCTATATAATATATATATATATATATATATATATATGTGGTGTGTGTGTGTGTGTGTGTGTGTGTGTGTGTGTGTGTGTGTGTGTGTGTGTGTTTGTGTGTGTCCCCTTTCTCTTCCCACAGGCCCGTTTTCAAGCAGCAGCCAACTCCCAAATCGGGCAGTTCGAGTATAATAAACAACATCTCCCCGGCCGGGATGCTGGGGATTTTTCTCGCCAGCAGGGCATCCGGAGCCTTGGGAGCAGCCTCGCTCTTGCGTTGAGACACACGACCTTTTCTCGAAGATGATCATAAATACGGTGATGAAAAAGAGTAATGGGGGTAAAAAAAG
>NW_023650741.1:0-5880 GCF_015228065.2 Penaeus monodon | reverse complement strand
GAATAAAGGGGGTTTATTGTATAAGATTTTATAATCCTTTGCACTTAATTGTATTCTTATCTCTGGTACAGTGAGAGAGGAGCAGAAATTATCGGTCATTAGCAGACCTGTGTGACCTATTTATTATTGATTTTGACAGTTTCAGTCATTAGGAGAGACGGTTTCCCTCGTCTGTAACAGAATCAATTCTCGATCTCGGTACAAGTTTAAACATGGTGAATATTGCGGTGTGGATGGGAGGAGCCGCGGGTGAGTCATCTGTAGCATCTGCCTACGGGTAATGATTTCGGTTACGGATATTGGTCATCTTTCTGTTATGATGTACTATTTTGGACTGTAAGGTGTGCGTGTTAGTCATCATTAGCTACGGTCTGGTGGTTACTGCTTTCACTCTCGACAAGGTTTTGTGGTTACGCGGTGATCATTGATCTATGTCAACCTGCATTGGAGGAGATCCTCGTCTGTACATCACTGGCTATGAGTAATGATTTCGGATACGGATATTGATTAGTTAATCACATTCAGTGGTCATCTTTCTGTTATGATGCACCATTTTCAACCGCAAGGTGTGCGCGTTAGCCATCGTTAGCTATGGGCTAGTGGTTGCCTCGTGATCATTAACCTGCTTTCACTCTCGATAAGGTTGTGTGGTTACGCTGTGATCATTGATCTATGTCACCTGTCACCTACATTGGAGGGGATACTCGTCTGTAGTACATCATTTGTTTCATTATTTCTCTTATGATGCATCATGTACGAACATAAAATGCGTATGTGAAAAAGGTTAATGATTTCCGGGTGTTGATTATGTTGTTGTGGACATTGGTTGCGGTTTGCGGTTTGTGGTTTCGTCAAGGTCACTGATTACGTCACGGTCACTGACCTACTTTCACATTCATGTACGTGTGTGAGGGTGTTCGATTTTGTCCACCTACATTATCCTGCTTTCACTCTCGATAAGGTTGTGTGGTTACGCTGTGATCATTAATCTATGTCACCGGTCGCCTACATTGGAGGGGATACTCGTCTGTAGTACATCATTTGTTTCATTATTTCTCTTATGATGCGTCATGTACGAATATAAAATGCACATGTGAAAGTAGGTTAATGATTTCCGGAAATTGATTATGTTGTTGTGGACATTGGTTGCGGTTTGCGGTTTGTGGTTTCGTCCAAGAGTCAATGATTTACGGGGGTCCACGGTCAAATGACCTACTTTTATACCAACATTCATTTGTTTTAGGTGTGAGGGGTTCGATTGTGGCACTACATTTATTCGGCTTTCAACCTCTGGATAAGGGTGTGTGGGTATTACGCTGTGATAACCATTAATCTATGTCACCCGGGACACCTTGCAATGGAGGGGATTAACCGCTATACTGTTAGTATATCCCATTTCATTTCATATTTACTCCTTATGAGGGGAATGCTATGTTACGAACATAACAAAATGACATTTTATTGGGAAAGGTAGGTTAAATGATTTTTCCGGGTACTTGATATGTTGTTGTGGGGGGAAATTTGGTTTGCGGTTTGCTATTATGGTGGTTCGTCAAGGTCCCACTGGATTATTAGTCACGTCACTGGGACCCGTACTTTTCACAATCATTGTAACGTGGTGTGAAAAATGTGGCGGGGCCGTTCTTGTCCATTATAGCCAAAAATACTTATATATATTATGAATTTATATAATATATTACTTATTATTTCTATTATAGAGGCTAGTGAGATAGGATTGATGAGAGAATAGATAAGGAGGGAGTAGGGGGAGCCAAGGGAAACCAACCCAAGACAAGAGGAGGGAACGGGGACGATTAAGAGATGAACGCGATCAGAAAGCTCCGTCGGGAGGGGGAAGGGAGTGGAAGGACGCAGGCACTCACCGGGCCGTGAAACAACACACACACCAACACACACCACACCACCACCCAAACACCACACACACACCACCACACACACGGAAGAGAGAAGGGTGAGAGTATAAAAGAGGGATGGAGCAATGGAGAAGAGTAGAGGAGAGAGCCAGTGGCTTGTGTAGGATAAGGAGAGTACATACATATAGTAGAGAGAGAAGAGCAGAGAGATAGATATGTTATGAGATAGAAGAGAGAGATTAGGGAGAGTAGCAGCTGTATAGGTGACAGATAGCAGATTAGAGTTAAGGATGATGAGAATAGATTAAGCGGAAAGGATAGAGAGTGAGATGTATACAGACCGATAGAGTATGAGATAGAAGAGTAGAGGATAGATGAAGTAGTCTAGATATATATATATTTATATATGGGATGTATAGATGTTGAGGGATAATATCTATGATACATATATAGGTATAGTATATGTTATTTATAGGGAGGTTATTATAATGTACACCCACCACACCACAACACCACCCACACACACCCACCCCATCACCTTTGATATATATGTATTATATATTTATAATATATATAAAATTTTTATTTTATAATATGTAATATATATATAATATAATAAAAATAATAAAATTTATATACATATTATTTTAAAATATATATATATATATAATAATATTATATTTAAAAATTTTAAATTATAAAATATCAATTTAACGGTAGGTTAGTCGACCCGCCGGGGGTCACAGCATGTTTTTTTTTTTTCTTTTTTTTTTATGTTGTGATGCTTTTGGAGTGAGTCGGGTAGGGTCCCGCCCTTTTCCCGGAGGGGGCCGGTTTATTTTTTTTTTCGGTAATATTTCTCTATTTATCCGGGTTGGGGCCAGCACGTTTTGGGGGCTTGTTGCCCACCAGTGGAGGCAGGAAATCGAGGTGAAGTTCCTTCCCCCAAGGGGGAAACAACCGCCGGCCGGTGACTCGAACCCAAAAACTCAGTTTCCCGTCGTGACAGTTTTGAGCCCGAGCTCAAAAACCATTCGGCCACCGGGCCCCCTTTTATATATTAACAATATTTTATATTATATTATATATATAAAAATATATATATGAAATTTATATTTATTTTTTAATTGTTATATTTTTTTTTTTACATTAAAATTATATATGATACTTGATATTGCTAACAGCTTTTCTATTGTATCACTATTATCATTGTGGGGAAAAATAGCAAAAAATTTATATATTATAATATATTATATAAATATATATAATATATGTATGTAGTTATATATATATTATATATATAATAATAAATATATATATATATATATTATATATATATAAAATTTTAATATACGAAAGCCTTTGAAAACCCTTTTGGGGGAAAGGGCCTTTTGTATTCTTTAATAAAGGAAATTTTTTTTATTTCAATCTGCTTCAAACTCAAGCATCTAGAAAAACAACATACTCTGTAAAAGGAAAGGTCAGTCATTTATGATAATACGGGAAAATATATATATAATAATATATATTTTAAATATATATATATTTTATATAATAAAAAGTTATTATGTATTATATAATAATAATATAAAAATTAATATAATTTTATTAACATATATTAATATATATATATATTATATAATAATATATAATATATTAATATAAGAGGAGAGAGAGAGGAGGAGAAGAGAGAGAGAGGGACATATTATATGGGGGCTGATGTGGAGGGGAAATTTTTTTTGTAAAATATATTTTATAAAAATTTTTATATTATATATAGATTTTAATATATAATATAGATTTAATTTTAAATAAAATTATATATATATAAAAATAAAATATAAAATATATATATATATTTATTTTTTATTTAAAATAAAATATATATCAATATAAAAATATTGATAATATATATATTAATAATAATATAATAAATTATAATATGAACACCACACACACACACAAAAACCACAACACACCACAAAACCACAAAATTATAATATATATATATATATAATATATATATAATTATTATATAATATATATTTTATATATATATACATATTATGAACACACACACCAACCCCACCAACAAACACACAACCACAACAAAATTATAATATATAAAATAATATATATATATATTATAATTATATATATTATATTTTATTATGAATTAAATATAATAATATATATATATATTTTTTTTTTTTTTTTTTATAATTATATAAATTTAATTATAAAATATATATTTAAACACAAAACCCCCACACACCACAACCAACACAAACATCACAAAAAATTTTTTTTTTATATAATACTTTTTTATTATTTAAATTATTATATATATTATATATAATATTTTATATTATTTTAATATATGTATTTTTATTATATATATATATATTATATATATGTGGGGTGTGTGTGTGTGGTTGTTAAAAAAAATTTTAATACATATATATATATTATTTTTATATATTTTTAATATATATAATATATATATATATATAAAAAACATATAATATATATGTGTGTGGTGGGTGTTGTTGTGGTGTTTGTGTTGTGTATATATAAGCAAGAGAGAAAAAGAAGAGGGGGGACAGACAGAGACAGAGACAGAAAGAGAGAGAGAGAGAGAGCTAGGGAAGACAGAATGCCTTTACATTTTCGTGTTACTAGGGCATTTTGTCTCTCCCCACATCCTTTTAATAAATCAGTGCCTGGGCGTAAAAATGTGAGGAGCAAGCTGTTGCCCATGTTTTATGCTCCATATCTCCACGCATCTGATGGATCCAAAGGAACGGCATAGACTGATACGGTTTGGCACCAGCGGGGTCGAAGGAGCTGCCAAAATGAGGTCGATTTATTTTCTTAGGGTTGACTCCGAGGCCTTTTTCATCCTATAGATTCCACAAGGCAGTAGATTGTTTTGTATAGGGTGAACTGCCATAGTTTGGACCATACACGGACTGAACTATAAGCTAATAGTCGGGCACCACTATCGTATCTACGAAAGACTAAACCAATATTAATAAGTCCGTCCGATTGTGTGTGTGTGTGTGTGTGTGTGTGTGTGTGTGTGTGTGTGTGTGTGTGTGTGTGTGTGTGTGTGTTTGTTGTGTGTGTGTGTGTGTGTGTTCATGAACACAAACATCCCGCGTGTGTGCATTCATACACATATGCTTGCGCGCGCACATATGACCACACACACACATACACACACACACACAACACACACACACGCACGCACGCACGCACGCACACACACACCCCCCAACACACACACACACACACACACACACACACGCGCACACATACACAAATATATATATATATGTGTGTGTGTGTGTGTGTGTGTGTGTTTGTATATATATGTATATGTATAATACAAACAATATATATTATATATATATATATATATATTTAATATATATATATATAATATATATATATATATATATATATTATATATATATATATATATATATATATATATGCATGTATGCATGTATATATATACACAGACACACTCACAGACATACTCTTCCTTTCTTTCACTGTGTGCACCGGTATTCAATTCCTACTTTTATGGAGAGTTAAGAAAACCCTCCTCAGTCGGAGAATATTGGGCCACTGAGCTCGTTCAACCTTTGGCAGTACTTTGAGCAATAGAAATATTGCTGAGTTTATAAGGAGTTTTGATTTTCATTGGATTTCCGTAGCTGTCATTGGCTTCTGCATGGATGTATATGTATATATGCTTATATCAGTATATTGTTATTACAATTATTATTCAATACCTATTAATTCCACTGCAGGACTCAGGCCTTTGTCAGTTCACGATTTAGGTTATTTGACCGTACTACGTTTGCCTGATTAGATGCCCTTGCTAATCAAAAGTGTTTGACCGCGCTACATATATATATATACATATATATATATATATATATATATATATATATATATATAATATATATAATTAATTTTTATAATTATTGGGGTT
>NW_023650740.1:0-5880 GCF_015228065.2 Penaeus monodon | reverse complement strand
GGGCGGGAGGTGCGAAAGCGCCAGGTCAAGTGCTGTCACACAACATTCCCCAGATCTCGCCAACAACCCCAGCACACTGGGGTAAAAGGGAAAACCCCAAGTAGGGGGTTTTTCCCCTAAAATGCCAGGACCGGGAGGAATCCTGTGACGCCCTGTTTTGGGTTTTACTAGGCTTAAAAACTTGATTCCCGTTTTTTTTTTCTCAAAAATTGGGCGGGGGTCCGTAGACTTTCATTTTTTTCGTGTCGGTCAATTTTGGGTTGGGGTTTTCGAAAAATCGACTTTTTAAGGGTCAAAAAGGTTCCTATTGACATCCAGTGCCATCCATTATCCCCTTTCAACCCATTTTTCCCCACCATCCCCCAAGATCGTGGGTAAGGAGATAAAAAAAAATAAATTTTTTGGAACTCCAAAACTTCCACCCCGTCTCCTCTTGCTTCACGTTTTATTATGCCAAGTGACGTTTTGTCAAGATAACCTTTTAGATAACTATAGTTTTTTTTTTTTTTTTTTTTGGCATCCAGATTATGAACATCAAACGCGAGATGAGTTTCATAACATACAAAGCGCTGAAATGCTTTCCAAAATTTAAAAATTACCCCATTACCCTCAAATTGCTTAAAACTGGGCCCAAAAAATGATAATAGGGCAAAGAACTCACCCCCTGCTGTATTAAGAAATTTTGACTGGTCATTCTATTACTTGTTGGGGGATATAAAACCCGAGTTGCTGCGTTTAACTCTAGTACTCTGTGGCACAACAGGTTGTTTTACATTAGATAAAATCTTAGAGGTGTACAAAAACACCTGACATGGGCAATTTTAAAAAAATAAAATTTTTCACCTTATTTTTAGGAAATTTGAGGTATATATAGATACATGAAAAAAACGTATCCTTAAATACCTTTTGATTATCCCAATACAAAAAATTGCTCCAATTCAAAAAAGGTAAGCGGCACGGGGTTTTTCGCCCATCATCAGCAGCGAAACGGGGGAGAGAGGGGGAAACCCCTTTTTGGGGTTTAAAATTCCATGCAAGAGTGACCCATGATTGGGGCTCCCCCAGGCTTTTTTCCATGTACGCAGCACAAGACAAAAATATAGTACTTTAGGGCCCTTTTTTCCGCCGTCAAAAAAATGTCGTGCTACACTTCCCCATGACTCCGCCCCCCATTCATGAAGCGGGGTCATTATAAAATTCCGCACCCCAAAATTTTCCCAAAATTACTTTACTTCCTAATGTGGGGAGCGCCTCTTCCGGGTGAAAATGAAAGAAAAAGAATGCTTAAATTTTATGCTGCATTCTAGGGGTATTTTTTTAGCAAAGATAAGGGTTTAAAGAGATATTATTGCATCTGTACTAATAAAAAGTATTTTCGTCTGTGTGTGTGTGTGTTTTGTATGTGTGTGTGTTGTGTGTGTGTGTGTGGTGTGTGTGTGTGTGTGTGTTGGGGTGAGTGTGTTGGGGATTTGCAACAAAAATTTTTATCTGAAAAATTTTACTGCTATCTGTGAAAAAACCTTTCATATTTTAAAGGGATGGGTAGAAGCCTACCTCATATTTTATTGTAACACAGGTAAAATATCATTTTTATTTGCTTTTGCAAACAAAAAGGGTATGATTAAGGGCTATGCTTTATCCTTGGGGTATTCAGGCGTCCAAAAGTGTTTTATGGCGAATGGATCGGGAACATCTCAGACAGAGTCATGTTTGTTTAGAAAAGTGTTTTAAAGTCAAAAAAATATTATGGAAAAATTATAAATTTCTACATAATCATTTACTTCTTGTGTACCTAATTGAAAATGAAAACAAAAATCATGTTCCTTTTAAAATTTAAATAATTCAAAATTTAACGAAAGTGAAAATTTCAAAATATTTAAAGACGTTGACGTCCGAAACCGATGTTTATAGCGAAGGGAAAAATATGAGGGAAGCCTTAGGGGCCCCAAACATTGATTTTGGTATTTTTAAAAAAATTTATTTGTAAATTTTATAAATAAGAAATTGTGTATACTGCTATTTCCTAAATTATATCGGGAAAAACAGTGGCTGAAAATTTAAAATAATTTAAAAAAAGAACCCGATTCTCAACTGAAGCACGATTTTTATGAATAAGGGTGGATCGAGTCTTTGGCAGAACGTACAAAAATTGGCAGCGTTGCGTCGCGACGCCTGGGGGAAATTCGCGAATGAAATTGGACATTTCTAGTGTCGTAAGATTTCCCTTAGAATCCAAATGAATCAGTAGCAAAAATCAACCATACACCAATAATAACATTTTCGGAAATAAGACATCACAGTAAGGAGCCTCCTTCACCAATTAACTTTTTCTAATTAAAAGGGGAAAAAAAAAGAAAAAAAACGCCTCAGAAAACAAATGCTTCTCAAAATGCCACTTTTTCCCATATTGCCTATTCTAGAGTATCCCAACCTTTGAGCACACTACAAACAGCAACTCCCCAAAACTACAAAAAACCGGCAGAACAAACATGATCTAGGGATGATCCAGATACTAAAAATCCCCCCTGCTGAGCCCTACATGAAACCTTCGGACACAAACCCTTTGCAACAAAAAAAAAAACACAAAACATTCCCCAAACCAAACTCACGATGGGGGCCGAAGTCTTTTTGAGAAACACACAAAAACCCCCCATAATACCCATGCGACCCGCAACCCCTAACTATTTAACTTTTTGTACCATCAATGATATACCTATAAGATGAGAACTGTAAACGGGAACAAATAAACACATTCAGATTTCGATTTTTTAAAAACGATCCAGCAATCTCCCCAAAGTTTTTGAGTGAGATTTGCGAAGTATGGCTTCGCCAGGGCCTTCCATATATATGGCCCGGGCCCTGTGTCAGCTATTCATGGCTGTCCAAGTTGATTATCTGTCACTCAATACCTCTTCCATCTCGTTCTTATCGTACCAGGCGTCTTTGTGCCTCTGGACCAAGGCTAGGTTTTTAGTAGTTTGTGAGGCTGTCTGATTTATGCCTGATTTATGGGACTGACAAGTCTGGCCTCAAGCACAACCACTTTTTCACTGTGTAGGGGTTCATTTCATCTAAGACAGTGGATCAAGGCATTCTGAAACTTGTCTACTTTCCTTCAAAATTGTTCTGTGGCTTTTAGGGCTGGACCAGCATCCAAGAGGATAGGTACCGGTCTCTCCAAATGCTCTTGACCGACTTCATCTGTCTCGCTGCCTGACCAATCCGTCTACGACTTTGGTTTGACAGCTTAGCGACATGGACTGCACTACCAATGTAAATCTCTCTGGACTTTGACGTCGTCACTGAAAAGCATGCATCGACTGAACAGGTTCCACAAACAGGCCCCCAATATCATGGATCTTGGTCTTGGCCCCAGGAGACCTCTACGCCTAAGAACTACACCTCATTGCTGAATGCATCAAGAATTCCAGAGACTCAAATTTTGATATGAACATCGTCAGCAAAGTAAAGGTCCATGACTTTGTTATTGACCAGCATTGCTCCACAGTTGACTTGGAGCTTCTGCCCATGCAAGTGTTGAAAAGTGTTGTTGCAAGCAAACAGCCTAGCCTCACTCCTAAAGTTAACGGGGAAAAGAAGCTCGACGGGCCCCCACCACACTACAGCTTTTTAAACTACATTTATAGGCTTGCTATTAAACCAGCAATCCGTGTCGAATTCCTCTAAGACTCAGGATCTCGCAAAGCGATTTGCGAGTCAAACACTCTCTGGAGGTGGGTGTAAGCTGCAAGCAGTTCACGACCAAACTCAACAAATGGTGTTCTATAATGACTGGTGCGAAAGTGAGTGAAAACATTCCCTGATAACTGAGCACTGTGATGCCATGGTAATGCTGCAGTCCCATCGATCTCCTTTCCCTTTCCAGAGAGTTTGACCAAGCCCTTAAACAACTCAGGGGAATGGAACCAGACTGTCAGATGACAGCCGAGACCGTTATGCAAGCCCATGCCATACGTTCACCCCCAGCCTTTAGCAGCTCAGCAGGATACCGCACATAACCCACAGCTTTCCCTCCCTTCAGATTAGGGGTCGCCTCCTAATCTCAGTTAGGGAAGGAGATTCCTCGCTGATGGATGGGTCCGGCACAGCACTTGCGTCCACGCTAACTTCTGAAGGGTCCTACTATCATTACTGTTATCATTATCGTCATTGTAATAATTATTGCTGTGATTATTGTAAAAATTTTCATCTTATTAATAATTTATAATGATAATAATGATGATGATTATAATAATAATAATAAATTAATAATAATTACACTGATAATAGTATTGATGATAATAATAACAATATAGATTATGATTAAGATAATGAAAACAAAAAGTTTGGTATTAGAAACTAGTTATTATTGTTATTATTCCCATTATTACCAAAATTATTATCATTAATATCATCACTGTGTCATTATTTCATAATTCTCAGTATTCTTCTTTTTGTTATTACTATTATCATCATTATTGTCATTATTAATCGAATTATCACCATTGTTATCAAAAATTTAAATTAAATAATGACAAAATAATTTATAATTATCACTTTACTTGAAAAAGAGTTTTTCGAGTGTTCTCTGAAAAGTCGATATTTCGCAAGATTTTTCCCTTTTAAAACCCCCCCAATCCCTTGCCCGTTGTTGTCGTGGGGGGCTTAGGAGGGGGAGACTGGGACCCAATGATGGGGAACTCCCCAACCTTGGGACTCAGCCCTCGACTCAACAATTTTGCATGGTCTTTATTTCCTTCCCACCTTTCGTTTCTGTCCCTTCACCAAACCCTTCTACTATCCACCCCCTAAGGTGTGAGAGCCCTGCTGAAAGGATGAAAGGCTGACTTTGTGCCCGTCCTGAACGGCCGAGGAGCCGGGCACGGGATTCCCCTGATTTAGTTACTAGCCCTTACCCCCCCAAGGGACCCCGAGGGGGGACTGTTTATCCCCAACATAATCCAGGGTTACCATGGCCAATAAAGAAAACTATCTCCACAAGGGCAGAGGCTTCCCCTTTATCAAAAAGCCCCAAAAATGTAAACTCTCCGATTCCCTGACCCAGCTCCCTTTGCCCCGGCTCCGAACAATGCAACAAAATACCCCCCCATCAATGCCTAATGTACAGTACCAAAACCCTCCTTAAGGAACTTTCCCCTTTCCCCCGCACGCTCAAATTCTCCCTCTACCCCCACAACCCCCAACATCAACCCCCCATTTCCCCCCTTATTAATACCCTTCAGCCCTTTTTGCCCCCCCCCATAAAAACCCACCTCCCCAAAACTACTCCATCGTCACCCACCCCCTTCGACTACCCCTATCCACAACAAAATTGAAAACCCTCTTCGCCAGCCCAAAAGGGGCCCATTTTCGTGACCCTCCCACAGCTCCCCCACTCTGACAAACCCTTCTCTTCCCAATGTCCCAAAAAAAGTGGTAAAGTCTCTTTCCCTACCGACCCCCCGCTCCCGTCTTGTCACATAAAAATCGAAACCAGCTAAGCATTTAAAAAAACAACGACAATATGGGAACCCCATCCTTTCGAACCCCATCCAACCTTAATAGTTGCACGGAACAGTTTCAAATTTCCCCCAATTGCCCAACTTGACAAGATTGGTCAATTTTGAAAACCTCTTTCCTGTCTCACGACTAGATGCAACGTCATACAAATGCTACTCCTTTCCCCCCCGAGGTAAACGAAAAAAAACCCCACAACCAAAATTTCCTTCCCTAGACTGCCTTCCCCCTTTTAAAGTCTATATGGAGGAGAATCCCTCCCGTTTCGTCCCCCTACCAACCCCCCCACGTCAGTGCCAAAAATTGTTGGGCAGGGCACCAGCCAAAAATTGCCGTTCCCACCCAAAGCCCCTTTCCCAATGG
>NW_023650738.1:0-5880 GCF_015228065.2 Penaeus monodon | reverse complement strand
GGAAAAAAAATATCTCAAAAACAGGAAAATATTTTCTTAATCTAACGAAAGAAAAGGGAGGGCGGGGGGCCTGGGGAGGAAAAAAAAGGATTTCGTATAAGATTAACCAAAACGTTAAATTGTTGGAGAAAAAAAAATTTTAAAAAGGGGAAAAAATGTTACTTAAAATGTTTTGTTTTTTCCATGTTTCGACGAGGGAATCTGGGTGGGTGTGTGGAAAAAGGCCCCTTTGCTTTTTTGCACCTTTTAAAAAAAAAAAAAAATGGAAAACCGTAGGGGAAAAGGGAAAGGAAAAAAAATGAAAGGGGGCCAAAGGGCTACGAGCCTTTTTAAGGGGCAGGGGATTTTTTGGGGGTTTTGGGTTAAAAAGGGAAAAAAAAGGGGGGAAAGAAAAAAAATTAAAAAAAAAAAAAAAAAGAAAAAAAAAAAAAAAGCGCCGGGGAGGTGCGGCACTGCCCGGAGGGGAGGGCGGTTTTGACCTGGGCTGCCCTTGGGCTGCCCCTAGCGCCGGTCCGTCGACGAACCCCCGGTAAAACGAGGTCGATATAAAATTGCCCTCTGCCCTCGCTGAGCGGGGGTTCTTATTTGGGATTTTGGGACCCGCGGGTAACCAGCCACTGGTCCACTGGTAACAGAAATGATTTACCCATCCTCTAACAGAATAAATTATCCACATCCTATACAACCACACCATACACACCCCACTCCTACACACACCAACACACAACAAAACCACTCCTACACACACCACTCATACACACACCACCAACTACAACACCACACATACCACCACACTACACACCCCACACACCTACACCCCCAAAAACCACACACCACACACCAGCCCACACCCCAAAAACACACACACCATCCCACCCCCTTACACCCCCACAGAGCAACGGGCCCTCGGGTTATAAAGTTCTGTAATAAATCAAAAGCCCCCCCATGGGTGAACCTGTGGGCACACCCCTTTCCCCTCAGTCTGCCCAAAGTAAAACCACCTAGAGTGGCCATGGAAGGGACGGGGAGTGCCGCAACCACCCTATGGTCGTGCCACAGAAACCCGGGACTCCAGAAACTCTCAGTTCTGGAGGATCCCCATTGGGCTACAAAATTGGCATCTTCTCGGCCACTTACCCGTTCGCTTAACCTGTACAAGATATCAGGTTGGACGCTGTACCAGGACCGAGATCCCCCATTTTCTGGGACCTGGCAAAATCCTGGAGAAGGAGGCGTTCTCCCCCTGCTGAGATCCTCCCGAGCCATGGGGGCCAACAGGGGTCTCATAGCCGCTTCATCCGCCAATACCATTTAAGTCGCCCAAAAAAATGTGGGGTATCTCGCTGGTGGTAATTTTTCTGCCACTGTGTAGTTTTGGGAGAAGCCTCTTTCACATTTGGGTTTCAACATCTTTTGGACATATACAGAATAAAGACTGAAGCAAAAGCATAGTTTAATCTCGATGCCTAAACCTCTAAACCCGTTTACCTCATCTGGGGCTGAAGTTGGCTTCCCCCAGCCCTATGGCTAAACCTGCAGGTGATGCATTGCTTTGCCCCCCAAGCCTCATAGTAGGTTGGCCCTGCCAGGGGGGAACAGGACAAATAACTCTCTTCCCTCCTGCGCCCCCACTTTTCCCCCCAAAGGGACCCACACCCCAACTCCTCTTGGGATGGGGGGGACAGCACCCCTCCCCCAGCATATCCCTTTATTTTTTTTCGTTTCAGTGAGTTTTCTGGGGGGGGGGAGGGCTGGCAAGGGCCCCCTCCCCCCAAACGCCCAATTACTTCAGAGTGGGAAGGGGCGGGGTTGGCACAAAGCCAGGGGTGTCCCACCCGGGGGCCTGGACAGAGTCCCCCACAAAATTTCCTGGGACCCCAAGGGGCCCCGTAGCCAAAGGATAGCCCTGAGGAACACAGAAATCCCAAGACGGGGGCTGTGAACGGCGGGGGGGTTTATGCACAGCTGCTCCCTTTTTGCACTAGGCTGCCAGTGGGGGGCGCTGCAAACGAGAAGGGATGCAAGCCTTAAACTATCTAGGGTACCACACCATTGCTTCACATCACCTTGCACATGAAGCACCCACCCAATTTTGTTATATATTATTGTGTATCTATAATACAGAGATATGTGTATATGTGTGTATTTTTTTTTTTCTTTTAACGGTAGGTTCATGTTTGACCCCTTGTGGTCACTCATGATATTTAAATTTGTATTTTTCATGTTGTGATTTTTGGAGGGTACGGGGTTTTGGGGTGTGTTGTGTAATATATATATATATATATATATATATAATATATATATATATTATATATATAACCCTGGGGCCCCTTTTAAAAGGATAGACCCATTAGCTCCCTATGCCAGGGTTAGGTGAAACTGTCGGCAGCAGGGCATATTTGGTAAAAACCCTTTTCGGTTCTATGAAAACGGGTTTCCCAAATAATATGTCTGGCGTATTACAGTGTAACGTTTTAAAGGGCAGGATGTTCCCCCCTATTAGTTGGGACTGCGGTTGAAAGGAGTCGGGGTTCCCTCAACTTTTTTTTTCCCTGACAAACCTCACCCCAAATGTTTTAAATACAAAAATGAAAATTTATACCACATCCCCCCGTCGGTGGGTTTAAAAGGGGCGCGTTATTCAATGGGAAACCCGGGCTGAAGTTTTAAAAATTGCTTTGGAAAGACAAGAAAAAAGAAAACTTTCCCAATTAAAAACATTAAAAAATGGGAACGGGGAACTAAGGAAAATGAAAGAGATGGGTAAATTACATACTTCTGTAACGAAAATGGATGATACAACTTTCTAATCTGGAATCATGAGACTTTTGGGAAAAAAAAAAAATTTTTTAAAACTAAAAAAAAAAGGGACATTTTTTTTTTTTCGGGAAAAAGAAAAGGAAATTTTTAGTCACGGAGTTGCTATGTCTCACAAAAAAAAAAATGCAAGGTACAAATTGGGTACACCCCCAAAAAAATGATCGCTTTTTAAAAGTCAAAAAAAAGCAAATCCCAAACATTAGTATATACAATGCTATGCACCAACCAAAAATTGCAATAGAAGAAAGGAAAATTTTTTAACACTCTCCAAAAAAACTTTGACCAATCCCTAACAAGATGTAAAAGTAAATCAGGGGAACCTAACGTCAAAGTAGGAAAAAAATTTCTAAAAAAGACACCTGGGGAAAAATTTTGGGCCTTGGAATAAAAATGAAAGAGGTAAAGATTTTTTTTGAATTCTGTAGTACAAATATCTAGTTAAAACCCAAATACTTTTTTCCAAAAAAACCCCCCAAGCCCTTTGTACACGGGTTTTTCACCAGAAAAAAGAACAGAAACCAAAATTGCCAATTGTGCTGAACCAAAAATGGAAAAGTTGCAAAAAAAAATGCCAAAAAAGACCTGGTCCCGCTGCAAACGGCCACAACACTAACTATCGCTTTAAAATAAGACTCAAAAAGATGGATGCCCAAACCCCCCTTTAAAACTGCTAAAAAACTCTGATAACAATTCAGTATTAAAAGTCAAAAAATTTGAAGTAATCAATTGAAGATGATAAAAACCAAAAAAAGTTGGGAAAAAAGGGGAAAAAACTCTTGTGAGGCGCTTAAGAAACATCGCTTAAAAAAAAAAGACAAATTCCCCTGGATATCTGAAAAAACACTAAGTGAAAATTTAAAAAAAGATGCCTAAAATCAAAGGGTACAATAAACCAGTTTTAAAAGAATTTACTAAAAACAAAAAACAAAAAAATTAAAAAATTAAGTACAAAAAAATACAAAAATTTTTGGAATGAAAAAAGGCCGAAGACTAGGGAAAATCAGTATTTACTCCCATACCAAAAAGGGTGATGCCTCCAATGCAAAAATAACAGGACAATTGCATTTAAAAAGTCACAGCAAAAATTTTGTTGAAAAATTTTTGCTGAAAGAATGAAGGGGAAGTTAAGAGAAGAAATTGCAGCAAAAAAGCAGGTTTTCGCCCGGAAAAAGGGACCAGAAACCCGATCTAAATCTGAAAATTATCATAGAAAAAACAAAAGAACTCAAAAGACCCTTTCCTGTGTTTCATTTGATTACTTGAAAGCTTTTGATACTGTTGAATCACAATTCCTCTGGAATAACATGAAAGATAGAATTTCCAAAACACATCATCCAACTTAAAAGCCCTGTAGACCAAAAACAAGCAACTGTAAGAACCACTTTGGTTTTAAAAGAATGGTTCAAGTCAAACAAGGGGTGAACTGGGTGCTTCTGCTCCGCACCTCTTTAACTATATTCTGAACAATTATGAGAGGTGCTTAGAGAAATTTTTTTTAAAGGGAAGTAAAGTTTGGGGGATCAAATATCAAATCTAAGGTACGGATAATTAGTTTTATTTCCACATTTTCATGAATACAAACTCTAATAAAGTTAAGGGAAACAAGCAAAAAGGGTTTGGGTTTTTTCTTTAAAGCCAAGGGGGAAAACTAAATCATGAAATTTGAAAAAACCGGCAAGAATAGTGATGAACATGTTCAATCAATGGAATGGTTGTGGAAAAAATAAAGAGTTCACGTATCTTTGGGGCTGTTTTAACTAATACATATGAGATTCACCAGAGATAAAAAAAAGAATTACCAATCCAAAAATGCCCCGTTGACTCAATAACATCTGGGGAAAAACTGAAACATTACCTTACGGACAAAGCTGAGGTTTTGAAATCAATTTTTCCCAATTGCATCATATGGTTCTGGTGTTTTGGGGCTGAAGAAGAAGACAAGAAAAACAATAGTTTGAATGTGGTGTTACAGATGAGTCTACGATTAAATGGGGCAGGAGAAAACGAATGTGGGGTGCTAGAAAAAAAAAAGTATAACCCCGGTTTGGACACTTGAAAAAAAGGAAAATTAAAATTTATTGGTCGTATGAGAAAAAAGTATTGAAAAACTTGCTGACAGGGGATGGGAAGGAAAAACAGAGGAAGAGGCAACCGAAGACAAGGATGGCGACAAATCAAAGAATTTGGGGGTGTCGAGGGACAAGTGTAAAAAAAAGCTAAGATCGATTTTAGTGGCGAAGGAGGTTTGGAGAGGTCCGGGCGTCAAAATGAGCAACTGTTTTTATTGATGTGAATAAATATTTATAGATAAAAATAAACCCTATTTAACAAATAATATAATGTAAAAAAAATTTGGGAAATTAAAAGAAATGGCCAAGAAGACTGGGTAAAAATCGTCTTTGGGTCCCATACCAAAAAAAAAGGTGAGCACTCCAATGCAACAAAAAACAGGACATTGCTTAAAAAAGTCACAGCACAAAATTTTTTTTGAAAATTATTGCTAAAAGAATAATTGAAGTTAAAAAAAGAAATTGCAGACGAACAAACAGGTTTTTTTGCCCTGAAAAAGGGACCAAAACTAATTTTAAAACTGAAATGATATAGAGAAAAAAAAGGAAAATCAGAAAGACCCATACCTTGTTTCATCGTTACTTAAAGCTTTTTATACTGTTGATCACGATATCCTCTGGAAAAACTGAACGTATGAAGTTTTCAAAAAAACTCATCCAAATAATAAAAGCCCTGTATGACCAAAAAAAGCAAAGTAGAAACCCCTTAGGGGGAAAAGAATGTTCGAAGTCAAAAGGGTGCGCGGGTTGCATTCTGTCTTGCACCTCTTTAACATATATTCTGAAACATTATGAAGGTGTCTAGAGAATTTTTAAAAAGTGATTTAGGATCAAAATATCAAACTAAGGTACGCCGAGATATAGTTTTATTCCAGCAGGGTTTACTGAACTGAACAGCTACTGATGGAGTTTGGGGGAAAAAAGCGAAAGGGGTGGCTTGTTTCTTAAGCCAAAAAAACCAAGACTGAAGATTCAAGATAAACCCGCAATG
>NW_023650736.1:0-5880 GCF_015228065.2 Penaeus monodon | reverse complement strand
ATAAATATATATATAATATATATATATATAATATATATATATATAATAATATATTATATATATATATTATAAATATATATTATATATGTGTGTGTGTGTTGTGTGTGTGTGTATGTGTGTTGTGTGTGTGCGTTGATAATATACACATTCTCAAACACCCATATGTGTGTATAGAAATAGAAACAGATAGGTAGTAGATAAGGAATAGATATGTAAATGTGGGTATTTATATCTATACCTATATCTATATCCATCTATCTATCTATCTATTTAACTATGTATCTATCTATTATATAAATATATCTATCTATATTATATATTAATGCATTATTTTATATATATATATATATAAATTATATATATTTTAAAATATGTATATATAATATATTTTAAATATAAATATATATATATATAAAAATTATATTATAATATATATATATATATATATGTATATATATATATATATAATATATATATATAATATATATAATTATATATATATGTATGCATATATATATATATATATATATATCTATATATATATAATATATTATAAAATATATTAATATAATATTATATATAAATAAACATATATATAAATATACATATCGAGCCCGTATTACAATATGTAGATATACACACAGAAACACAACCCCACACCACACCAAAACCATCCACCACACACACAACACACAAAAAACACACAACACACACACACACACACACTCACATATAACTATATATATATATCTATATATATATATATAATATATATTATATATCTTATATATAATTTTATATAAAATTTTATATATTAGGTTACGTTACTTTTGCAAAAAGCAGGATACCTTTATATTTTAGGTTTTTTGCTATGGTAAGGTGAGGTTTAGGATATATTTTAGTATTGGTTTAGGATAGGTTTAGGATATTTTTAAGATAGGTTTAGGTTAGGTTTAGGATAGGTTTAGGTTAGACGTAGGTTAGGTTTAGGTTAGGTTTAGGATAAGTTTAGGTTAGGTTTAGGTTAGGTTTGGGTTAGGTTTTGGTTAGGTTTGGGTTAGGTTTAGGTTAAGTTTGGGTTAGGTTTAGGTTAGGTTTGGGTTATGTTACGTTAGGTTTGGGTTAGGTATAGGTTATGTTTGGGTTAGGTTGAGTAGGTTGGGTTAGGTTTGGGTTAGGTTTGGGAATGGGTTTGGGTGACGTTTTTCGGTACGCTTGGATTAGGTTAGTTAGCCGTTTGATTAGGTTTGGTTAGTTTGGGTTAGGTTTTGGTTAGGTTTGGGTTAGATTTCAGTTAGGATTAGGTTACGTTTGGGTGAAGTTTAGGTTAGGTTTGGGTTAGGTTTGGATTAGGTTTGGGTTAGGTTTAGGTTAGGTTTGCGTTAGGGTTAGGTTAGGTTTTGGGTTAGCCCGTTTATGTGTAAGGTTGGTAGGTTTTGGTAGGCTTAGGTTGGGTTTGGGTTAGGTTATGGTAGGGTTTAGGTAGTTTGGGTTAGGTTCGGGTTGGTGTGGTGTAGGTTTGGCGTTTAGGTTTAGGTAGGTTTGGGATTAGGTTTGGTTAGATTTAGGTGAGGTTTGGGTTAGAGGTTTAGGTTTGGCTATGGTTTGGGTATGTTTGGGTACGTTTGGTTACGTTTGGGTTAGGGTAGGTTGGTTTGAGTTAGGTTTGTGGTTTGTTTCGGTTAGGTTTACGTTAGGTTTGGGTTAGGATTTGTGTTAGGTTTGGGTTAGGTATAGGTTAGATTATGGCTTGGTATGGGTTAGGTTTAGGTTAGGTTTAGGTTAGGTTAGTGTAGGTTTGGTTAGGGTTTGGGTTAGGGTTTAGGTTAGTTTGGGTTACATTGGTAGGTTTGGGTATAGGTTTGGGCTAGATATGGTTAGGCTTTAGTTTAGGTTTGGGTTAGGCTGGGATAGGTTCTAGAGTTAGGGTTTGGGTTAGAGTTTTAGGTGGGTTGGGCGTTAGGTTTCGTTTAGGTTTAGGTTAGGTTTGGGTTAGGTTTTAGCTAGGCTCGGGTAGGATGGGTTAGGTCTTAGGTTGTTAGGTTTGGGATAGATTTGGGTAGGGTTTGTGGTAAGTTCGGTTAGGTTTGTTTTAGGTTTAAGGTTAGGGTTTGAGTTAGGTTTGGGGGTGAGGTTTAGGTTAGGTTCTAGGTTTAGGTTTGATTAGGTTTGGGTTAGGTTTGGGTTAGGTTGGGTTTAGGTTTAGGCATATACATATATAACATATTCAGACAGATATAATATTCATATATATACACAGTATATACATAAACAATATATATATATATATATATATAGAATAGACAGATACATATAATATATATACATATGCATATATGGACATTGCATATACAGTATATATAAATATCTTATATAGATATATATAATTTATATATGTAGATAAGAAGATAGATAGATAAGATAGATAGATATTACATATATATACATATACATAACATACTATAAATATATATATATAAAATTAAGAAAAAAAAAAATATTATATATTTATATATTATATGCTTATAATTTTCAATATATATAAATTACATTAAATACATATATTATAAAACAATGAATATATATATATATATTTATAATATAATAAAATTATAATAATTTTTAATACATAACTATTGTATATTATTACATTTTTAAATTTTAAAAAAGTATAAAGAAACATATAAAAATAGCACTAATATATATAAAATATAATAAAATATATATATAAAATATTATATATATTTATAATATTAAATATGTATAAAAAATATAATATTTATATATTATATATATATATTTTTATTTATGTATTAATATATATATATATATATATATAATATATATATATATATATAATAATAATATATTATATATATTAGTATAAACAGGTATACAGTATTATATTTATGTATATATATGTGCATATATGCTTTATATAATAAAATATATATATAAAAATTTTATATATAATTTTAATTATATATATTATATGTAATGTATTATATAATGTAAATATATAAATATTATATATATATATATAAATACAAAGTTTGTATAGGGATATGTTAAATTTCATATACATATATTACAATTTTATAAATACATAATATATAATATATAACAAAAATATATATATATATATATATTATATATAAATTTTATATATTATATATATATATAACAAAAGATTTTTTATAAAAAAGTATAGTTTTCATAACATTTATACTAAAAAATACTACATATATATAAAAACATTAAATATATATTATTTTAATCTATATTATCTAATTTATATATATAATATTTTAATTAAAAAATATATATATATATATAATTATATACAAAACAACACACACTAAAATATATAAAATATTTATATATATATATATATATATATTTTTTTATATATATATATTTATATATTTTTAATATTAATAATATATGTACGATATTACAATATTATATAAAATATATATTAAATCAATACAATATATATATATATAATAAATATAAATTATTTAAAATTTTTAATATATTATATATAAATACAAGAAAGGGGAATGTATTAACCCACACACGACCACACACACCACACCAACAACACAAACAATAAAATTAATTATTTTTAATAATATATAATATAAAAATTTAAAATATAATAGAAAATATATATATAAATATAAATATAAAATATATATAAAAAATATATACAAAAATATAAATTTTTTAAAAAATAAAAATATATTTATATTATAATTCAAAAAAAAATTTCATATTTATACTTTTATATGCTTTAATATATATACATACTTTTACAAAAATTATACAAAATATAACAATTTTAAAAAATTATACAATTATATATTATAATTTATATATATATATATATTTTAAAATAATTAAAAATTTTATATCCAGTGTGTGTGTGTGTGATCATATAAAATATATAATAAAATTTATTATTATTATATATTATAAATATATAAAAAAAAGGATTAAATATTATATATTATATAAAATATAAAATTATATATATATATAATATAAATATATAGGATATAATATATATTTTAATAAAATTTTAATAATAATATAATATAATAAGATTTTTTGGGAAAAGATAAATATAATTTATATATAATATATATTTTTTATATATTGTATAAAAAATTTTATATAAAATTAAAAAAAATAAATATTTTAAATATATATAAATTTTCAATATATATAATATATATATATATTTATATATAATTTTTTAATTTATATCTATCTAATAAAAAATATTAATATAAATATAGTTAATTTTATATTATTTATATATATTAATATTTTTATATTAAAATTTATATAATATAAAATTATATTTTTAAACACATATATATTTAAATATATATAATATATATATATATATATAAAATTTTAATATCAAATAATAAATTTTTTAATAATAAAAATTAAATATATATATATATTATATTATAATATATTTTAATAATATTATATTATATTTAAATTAAAATCATTTATATAATTATATATATTATTATATATATATATAAAAATTATATTATAAAAATTATAATTCACATACATACATATTATTTTTTTCTTTTAACGGTAGGATCATGTTTAGCCCCCCTGGTCACAGCTTGTATTTAATTGTAGTTTTCTTTTGTGAGGTTTTTGGGAAATGAGAAAAATGGTAGGCCCCCTATTTTCCTTTTTCCAAAGGAGGTGCCGGGGTTACCTTTTTTTTTTTTTTTTTTTAGGTTCTTCTCTCTATTTTATCCGGGTTGGGGCCAGCATGATTTGGGGGCTTGGCCCCGTTGTGGGGAGGCAATTTAGGTGAAATTCCCCTTTCCAAGGGAAACAAGGCCGGCCGGGTGATCGAACCCCCCGAACTCAAAATTTCCCTCGTAACGTCTTGAAAAACCGACGGGCTAAACCTTGGCCCGTGTCCCCCATTTATAATAATAATATAAATTATTATATAAATAATATATATATATAAAAATTTAAAATATATAAAATTTTTAATATTAATATATATATATATAAACTATATTTAATATATTATATATTATTTTATTTTAATAATATATTAAATATATAATAAAAAACATATTTTTACAAAATGGGATTTTACATACATATTTTATTTATAAATTTTTAAAAATTTTATAAATAAAATTTTTTTAATAACATTATTTTAATTATATTTTAATAATATTATATTTATTTATATTAATTTCTTATATATTATATATTATATATTATTATATTTTATTATATTTAATAATACACACACCCCCCCATTATATATACAATATATACACCTTTATATTCAAAAACACAACCCACACACCACACACACCCCCCACCCCACAACACACCCGTACCCCCACACCGCACCACACCCACACCACCACACCAAATTATTATATTTAAAATTTTTATTATATAATAATTTTATATTTTAACAAATTTATATTTATATATTAAATTATATTATTTTATATATATTTAAATATATTTTATATTATATATATATTTATAATTTTATTAATTATTAATATTATTTTATTTTTATTTATATAAAATTCCATAGTGATATATTTATATTTATATATATAATTTGGTTGCTTTATTGTATTATTATATATAATTTATTATATATATATAATATATTTTTATATATATATATATTTATTGTTATTTATTTTTTATTATAAAATATTTTTATTTATATTTAATTTTTTTATATGTATATTATATTATAATATTTTTTAAAAATATTTAATTTATATTTATATTATATAATATTTTTTTTTATTTTTTTGTGATTTTGTGTGTGTTGTGTGTGTGTGTGTGTGT